>NC_026000.2:77260673-77385494 GCF_000442705.2 Elaeis guineensis
TTGAGTTTACAGATTTGTTTAGAGAAGTAAGTATATGACTTGTGTCTGTGGTTCCCTCTACCACATTTGAAGCAAGTAATATTAGACAACTTATTACTTGAAGAGTTTACATAGATATTTTCAGATACTTTTGTTTCTTCAAGGGTTTATAGCCAAGTCCAGCTTATCAACACGGCCTTTTGATTTTCAAGAATCATATTAAGTTTATTAGAACTCAAGGTGAATTTTTCAATTATTGGTTTTAGCTTGACAATTTCATTCTTTAAATTTTAATTTTCTTGAACCGGACAGATTTTTCAATTGAAATGCTCTCATTTTGTTTCAATAAAGATTGATTTTTTGATTTTAGATCTTTGTTCTTTATCCCTAGTTTCTTTAGTTCATCAATTAAATCATAAAAAGCTTCATGCAGTTCTTCAAATATAAAGTCACTAGGAGTTTCAGAATTTACCTCATTTTCATGTGCCATAAGGCACAAGTTGGCTTGTTCAGTTGAGTCTTCCTCTTCGGAGCTTGAGTCATCACTCCCACTCCAAGTGGCCATCATGACCTTCTTCTTGTACTTCTTGGGACCCTTCTTCAGTTGTGGGCATTCGGACTTGAAGTGTCCCAATTTTTTGCACTCATAGCAGATAAGGGGTTGTCTTTATCTTTTTCTTTGCTCTGTTCTCCTTTTGTGAATGGCCTCTTCCTCATTCTTTGTTTCTTTTTTCTCAAAAACTTCTTGAACCTTCAGGCAATGAGTGCCATCTCTTCATCCTGCTCTTTATTTTCGGTGTCATCAATTTCTTCATCTGGTGGAGCTGTGGATTTGAGGGCGATTGTTCTCTTCTTTTTGACTTCTCCTCTTGATGTTGTTTCATGCTCAGCTCATGTGTCATCAATGATCCAAGAAGCTCTTCCAAGGGTAGAATGTTCAAGTCCTTGGCTTCTTGGATGGCAGTCACTTTGGCTTCCCAAGTTCTTGTAAGGACCTAAGAATCTTTCTTACAAGCTCACTATTAGAATAGGACTTACCAAGACTCTTTAAACCATTTATAATATCAGTAAAGTGAGTAAATATTTTCAGTTATGGACTCATCATGCTCCATTTTAAATAATTCATATTTATGCATGAGCATGTTAATTTTAGACTCCTTTACTTGATTGGTTCTTTCATGGGTTACTTCTAACCTATCCCATATTTCTTTAGCAGACAAGCAAGTTGAAATGCGATTAAATTCGTTAGCATCAAGAGCACAATATAGAACATTCATAGCTTTAGCATTTAATTGGGCCATTTTCTTATCAACCTCATCCCACTCTTTTTGGGTTTGGCTGATTCCACACCATCAATAATTTTAGTGGGTGTGTGAGAGCCGTTCACTATGATACTCCACATATCATAGTCGAGTGCTTGAATGAAGATTTCATCCGAGCTTTCCAATAGGTATATTGGACCCATTGAAAAGTGGAGGTCGGTTAGTGGACTGACCCTCGGCTAGAGAAGTGCCGACTTGAGTTGCCATAGATCTTTGGCTCTTTGATTGGTTAGATCAAAGTAGGGCTAGAGCACGGGCTCTGATACCATTGTTGCCCAGCTATGCAACCCAAGAGGGGGGTGAATTGGGTTTCTAAAAATTTTAAACTTAACTTATGTCTTATGAAAAATGTTTAACAATAGCTAAATGTATAAGAAGAGTATAGTTGATTCAAGGCTAATGATTAAAAGCAAGAATGTAAGAGAGCAAAGAAGTTCTAGAGAAGAGCAATTAGACACACAAACAAAAGGATTTATAGTGGTTCGGTGCCAACCTTGCATCTACATCCACTCCCCAAGCTCCTACTTGGGAATTCTAATCCACTAACTTGTATTCAACCTGAATACAAATGTCAAAAACTCTGACTCTAGCTATCCCAAGCTAGTCCACTTATTTTTCGGGTACAAGCCAACCCAATACACTCCGATTCAAGGTTCGGATCAACCTTCCCTTATTTTGGAACCCTTCCAAAATAAAAATAATAACTCAAAAACGAGTATAACAATGAATAGCACAGAAAATACAAAGAAATCTCTTTAATGAGCGAATGAGACTTTAAATACACTTTACTCAAAGAGAAGAAGGCTCTTTTTGATTTCTTCAAGGTGGTTGGAGACTTGAATGTGCACTTGAGGAGTTGGTGAGCTTGAATTAAAGGCTTCTTGAATGCTTTGAGTGAGCTCTTGCTTAGGGCTGAAAGTTAGCTTGAAATGCTCTTTTTAAAATCTCTTCTTATCTTCTTGATGATTCCCATATTTTTGTCCCTTTTATAGCTTTAAGAAATGGTGGAGAATAATCTGGACTGAAATAGAGCCGTTAGACCACATTAAATGAGTATTAAAAGTACTTAAAATGGGTTAAAAACTAGCCGTTGCGAAACATTCCCGTCACAGGGGTCGACTCATGGGTTGACTCATGGGTCAACTCATGGGTCAACTCATGGGTCGACCTCTGTGGAAAAACAACAGAAATCCAACAGAAAAGTAAGGTTCTGTAAAATTGGCCTAAAAACAGCAGGGGTCGACTCATAGGGTCGACTCATGCCTGGGGGTCGACTCACAGGGTGTGCCAAGTCTGTGCCAGCCAAAAAGTCTGCGTGCCAATCAGCTCATTGTGCCATGAGTCGACTCATGGGGTCGACTCATATTTTTAAACATGAATATCTTTCAAAATACAAGTCCAAAAATAATAAAATTTTCACCAATAGATCACAAATATTTTGTTCTATCACTTGATGCTTTCAAATCAGGGTTTTGGTAAAATTATGATTTTGTCCCTGAAAAGCAATAAGTCTTTCAAGCAAAAATCATTAGTACCCCTTCAAATGCTTTGTAATCATCAAAATCAATCCAAGGAGCAACATTGATCAGCTCAAATTCTAAAAAGTTTAAGATTTCTCAAAAATAATACTTGATTTGAGCAAAGAATCGATTCTTTTCATTCTTAGACCAGCCATTAGGAATTTGTCAAACTGCTAAGTAATTAACAACATCTACAAACCAAGGGGTCTTTGTGTAATGAAACTACTAGAAGTTTCTCATCCAGAAAAGATTCTCAATTGATGCAGGGTCACAATCTTTAACTAGGATCCTAGATAGGTGATCTGCTATAATATTTTAGATTCCTTCTTGTCTCGAATTTCAATATCAAATTCTTATAGCAATAAGATCTATCTAATTAATTATGGTTTAGCATCTTTCTTTGAAAGCAGATATCTTAAAGCACAAGATTCAAATAAATCATGATTTTTATCCTAACAGATATGATCAAGACTTCTCTAGGGCAAACACTACTGCTAGTAACTCTTTCTTAATATTGTAAAATTCATTGAGTTCATTCAAGTTCTATGGCATAATAGAATCACTACAGGATATTTGTTTATCCTTTTGCCCAAGACATAATCGTTTGGGCAAAATCTGAAGCAATCGCACATGATCTCAAAAGATAGTAACCAGTCTGGAAGTTGGATGATTGGAACTTTGGTCCAGCTTTCTCTTAGGAACTCATAAGACTTAAGACATTCTTTATCAAAATTAAAAGGAATATCCTTAGCTAGCATATTACACAAGGATGGGATATTTTGGAAAATCTTTGATGAAGCGACGGTAGAATCCTACATGCCAAGGAAAAGATTGGATTTGTGTTGATAGAAGTGGGTAGAGAAAGTTTAAGAAATCAGTTCAACCTTTGCTCTATCAACCTCAATTCTCTCTTGACATAATATTTAAAGAAAGTTCATCCGATCGCATCGGATGTCAGGAGAGAAGAATAGATTATAATTAAAATTTTTCATAATATTATGAATTTTCACTTTGGATTGCAGTGAAAATAATTAAGATTGAAGAAGCTCCTCGATTAATTGCTTCACGAGATCTAGATGCGCGGATCCTCTACTACGTGTGCACGCCAAACTCTGTAGAAGAGAGGATGAACGTCTTTCTTCGGAGAGAAAAGAGATGAAGCCCTTGAGATCTGATTTCAAGATTTTAGAATAGCCCACATGCCACCACACCAAGGGGAGGAGGATGCCCAAGAGGAGAGAGAAGCCCAGAGAGGTGACGCCCAAGAGAGAGGGGACACCCACACAAAGAAGATCTCCACACCTAGGCCAAGGGTTTGATTGCTTTTTCTCTTCTCCTACACCTTCTTTCAATAGACAAGAGGTCCTAAATTAAATCAAACTCCTTTTGATGTTAGGAATAAGACTCCCATGTTTGAATCAAATCCAAACTCTCAAAAACACAAGGATTTCTAAACCAAATAGGAGAAGTGCCAACATAGGCCTCTCTCTTCATACCGCATACCCCAAGGGGACTTTGCACCACCTTGGCCAGCCCATATGGTGAGAGAATAGTTGAAAAATATAGCTAATTGGACCAAATCAGATTTGGTTCATATTTGGGTTCAATTCAAATCCAATTCGAATTCGATTCGAATCAATTTCGAAAGACTGTTGATCCTAATCCAATTAGGATTTTTGTTCAAGTCCAACTTGATAAATTAACCCAATCAAGCCTTAATAAAATTATGTCCAATTAAATTAGATATGATCTAAAGTAATTAAGACTCAAATCAAATCCTCTTAAATACTTGAATCATTGATTTGATTAATTCATCTCCAGAATCAAACCTGCACCTCATGCACAGTGCTAGCTGGACATAGTCAATGTTTAATTCTGTATGACCTACAACTTAATTTTTAAGTAAGTTAATCTACATATTCAATTAAGTCTCATACTTCTAAATTGAATACAAACTTTTGATCAATTCTTTCCAATATTGTTTGACTTAAGTGTGCGACTCCATAGGTTCAATCACTAAGCCGATAATATATAGAAACTCTTTTTTATACTAATCAAAGTAACCATCTAGTAATAATATCTGACATCCAAATAAGTCAAATATTTGCAAAGGAATATTCAAAAATCTCGATATATGGTTACCACATAATTCATCCTTTTGATCCTAATGCTCAAAGTGATCAGGGTTTAACTGTCAACCCTGAAACAGTTATTCACATTGTATTTTAATCTTTTCAATCCATCGTATGGATTATCCAGGCCAAGATTTTACTAAACTAAAATATAGTGATGCATTAACTCCTATAATTTGGAGGGATCAATCTCATCTTGATCCACACACAGACTTCGTAAGTACTTGACTGTATCCAACAACTTTCCATCACTGTATTAGAAATACAGATAGTGCGATGCCAAAATATAGTAAGTTGCTTGCAAGTCACTATGATGATCTTAGGTCTGAAAGATACTTATTCACATATGCTTCACAAGCTGTTCTTGACAGTAGAGTACTCAGCAGGTGAGTCACTTGTTTAGTAATGTTGTACTGCTACATCTCATTTGTATGCCATACCAGTATCTCTACACTCTTTGATTATGAGGATAACCAACTTATATGGCACACAATGATCTATACTCGATAAATATCATTGTCCTATTAATGACGTATTATTTGATCGTGAACATATTTAAAAACTATTTGATAAATCTTTTTTTATCAATCATAATATAGTTCTAAGGACTTCATCACAATATAAGAGTTCTAATAAGGAAGATGTACATCTTGTGATGAAAATATCAAAATAATTTTTATTCATTTATCAATAATTTATATATAAAATTTAATTATTTATAATAAGTCAATTGCCTTTAACATAATTTTTAATAACTCCCACTTAGACTAGCCAAGCGGGGTAATATCTTATACCATCTTCCACTTATGATCATCAAACTCTTGGATCTTGAGAGTTTTAGTGAAGGGGTCGGGTCGGTCAGATTCTCTTTTCTGTCAATCTTTTATAGCTCATCATCACCTCGATCCATGATTCATGACAAGATGATAGCATCGTAGAATGTATTTGGTTCTGTGATGGGACTTGAGCTCTTTTATTTGTGCTATGACTCTAGTACTATCATAATATAGTAAAACTGGACCATCAATAGAGGGAATCACTCCAAGTTCAGTAAAAAAATTTTCAACCAAACAGTCTTGTTAGCAACATCAGATGTCGCAACATATTCTACTTCGCATACTGAGTCAGCTACCGTATGTTGCTTGAAACTCTTTCAGCAAATCACTCCTCCATTCATAATGAACATGTAGCCCGACACGCTTTTACTATCATCATGATCTGATTAAAAATTGAAATCAATATATATCATAAATTTTAAGTCAGTATCTCCATAGATGAGCCATTGATCTTTAGTATTTCTCAAATACTAAAAGATTATCTTCACAATATTCTAATGGTTCTCTCTCGGATCAAACTAGTACCTACTCACTACTTCTAGTGAATAGATGACATCTGGTCTCGTATACGTCATGACGTACATGATAGATCCTACTACTAAAATGTAAGAGATTTTACTCATATGCTCTCTCTCTTAAGAGGTTGTCAGACAATCCTTCTTGAGAGAAAAATTTCTTGACCTATCGATAGATAATTCTTTTTTGAAATTTTTCATGCTGAACCATTTCAGCATGGTATCGATGTACATGGATTGAGATAATTCAAGCAACTTTCTAGATCTATCTCTATAGATCTTCATTTCTAGGATGTAGGATGTTTCTTATAAATC
The DNA here is from genome assembly GCF_000442705.2 of Elaeis guineensis. Taxonomy (NCBI): domain Eukaryota; kingdom Viridiplantae; phylum Streptophyta; class Magnoliopsida; order Arecales; family Arecaceae; genus Elaeis; species Elaeis guineensis. The sequence goes on from NC_026000.2 coordinate 77,267,293, forward strand.
CTTCATGGAGAACTGCAATGATAGCCATAGCTTTATACTTTGCAAAGATGGAATGTTATTTCCTATTAATAGTATGTCATCTACATACAGTACAAGGAAGATGACAACCGAATCGTTAGCCCACTTATCGATGTAAGACTCTTCTCCATTCCTAATGAAGCCATATGTTTTGATCATCTTGTCAAAATGCATGTTCTAACTCCTAGATACTCACTTTAGTCCATAGATGGACCTATTCAGCTTGCATACTTTAGATTCATCTGAGGATATGAACCCTTCAGGTTGTATCATACAAACCTCTTCTTCTAGCTCTCTATTAAGGAAGGAAGTTTTGACATCCATTTTTGAATCTAAAAATCTAAAGATGCAACTGCCACAAGCATGATCTGGATGAACTTGAGTATTGTCACATGAGAGAACGTCTCATCATAGTTAATATCATAATGCTGACAGTATTTCTTGACGACTAAACGGGCTTTATAGATCTTCACTTTTTCGTTTGCTCATCTTTTCCTCTTAAAAATCAATTTACACCCAATGGGTTTAATCTCTTTGGGTGGACCAACCAGTGTCCATATACTACTAATCTCCATGGACTTCATCTCGAATTTTGTGGCATCAAGCTATTTTTGGGAGTCAGACCTTTGCATAGCATCCATTTCTAGTTCAATAGGATCATCCGATATTGTCATTAGGACATCCTAATTATCAAATTTAATCCAACTTCTAAAAAATTAAAAATATGTAGAGAGTAACGAGTCGGATCGAATCCACAAAGAAGGTAGTGCTTTGATTTGATTACTTTGATTTTTATAAAAAGAAAAAAATTAAAAAATTAATTTAAATTAGAAAATAAAAATTAAAAATATAAAAAAATAAATTTGGTACTAAGATCTACTATCTAGATCCTAGCTTCTACTTGCAATAAAAATAAAAGATAAAAATTTAAAAGTATATAAAAATAAATTTTTTATTAATTAAAAGTATAATTTATTTATAAAAAATTAAAAAAATAATAATAAAATAAAATAAAACTGTAACAAAGATCTAAAGTAGATTGGCGTAGCCTCATCGAGAAGATGGATAATGATCTCTCCTTCTTCCTTCAAACTCTTTAGAGCACATTGGGCTTCTCTTCTTCTTCTTTTTGGATCCCTGCAATTTCTCTCTATTTTTTTTTATTTTTCTATCAATTTTCTCTATTTTTTTTACTTATTCTCTTGTTCCTAGATCCTCTTATTTATAGGTGAATTTTTTTTTAGCAAAAAATAGAGTCCCAAAACATATCAAAATCATGTGTATCCCGTGTACCCTATTTCTGACCATCGGATCTCGCATCAACGCTCTAGATCAGCCCAAAAAATCACTTCATCAAGCCTTATCTCCATTGAAATTGATGTCAACTAGATCGCATCATCAGATTTGTTTTGAGCCATTGATCAGCACAAAAGATCTTTTCTATTGAGTTATCCTGATCGACAGTGACCACAACCGTCAGATCTCTCCCTAAAATCAATCTGGGCCATCTGCCAGCGCACAAAAGCAAACCATCATCCATACGCTATGACAAAAATTGAGAGCCACTATTCCCCTGCACCGTGCATAAACCCAACATTGCATGGTCTATGGACCGCACCATAGACCCCATCCTATTTCATGAGCCACTCATGGATCGAGCGACTGGTCCACCATGCATCGAAGGTCATTTTAAATTGATTTTTGAATAATTTTGCTAATTTTGGTCCTATTTTGCTTTGATTTTGTGCCTGCTGGATAGGAAAAAAATATAAATTAATTTTTTTATTTAATTTTTAATGAGTGTGAACTTATTTTGATACTTAGATTGATCAATCAGCTTGACATCTATTTTTTAATAAATATGCTCTAATTTTATTTTTTAAAATTATTTATTTTTGTAAAAAAAATTAATTTATTTATAAAATTAAAATTTTTAGAAGATATTAACATCATTAATTACCTAAAATATTTAAAATAAATATATAAATATATGACTTATCACACCCCCCAACTTACTTATTGCTAGTCCCTTAGCAATACAATAAAAGTATCACCATATTTCATTAAGATCCTTCTTTACAAAAGTATATCTAGAATTGAAAATCAAAAAGCTTTAGCAAGTATTTACTAACTAAGTATTGAGTTTCAGAAGTAAATTTTGTAATCAATACAATCAAAAACTTCTTTAGAATATATCTAAAGATCTACAGCATGTGTTTGTGATGACTAACTTAGCATTCGAATGCTACTTATGAAAGACAAATGCATCTTCTCTTATCACTTATTTTGATTAATTTTCTATATACCCCTAAATTAAACTCATAAATTAAGGTAGCTTTCACACTACTTTTCTTTTTTGCTCTCTTTTTTTCTTTTTTTTTATAGTGCTGAGCATCCTGACCTTTTTTTCACCATTTAATGTGAACCTCCACACTTGATTTAGGTACACAAATTTAGTTACTAAGTTTAGGGTAATCCATATATACTCTATATTTTATACTTTTATTTTAGATAGATAGCTCTTTCCTTAAATTTAAATTTTTTAATTAAAATATATATCAATTATCAATTTTAAGTGATAATTGAATCCTCAGTTGGCCTTACAATCAACACCTACTTTACTTTGTTAGTGTGCATGTGCAATTGAAAGTGCTGATAGCCTTTAGGTGACCTAAATAGGCTGCTAAAAGTCTGACCAACTACTCTACTCCTTAACTCACTACAATCATTAGTAAATACTTTCTAACTTTTTTTTTCTAGTCTATTTTGCTCGAGATTTTCTTTCTTAGCACATGGTTTATTCAAGAGGAAAGTTTTCTTTTAAAGTTCAAAAGACTTTTACAAAGAGTTTTCCAAAATACTGTCAAAAATTTTTCAAAAATTTTTTTAAAAAATTTCTCTACCCCCCAACTTAAATACCATTATTCCTAATAGTATAAATAAATTAAAGAAATAAATTCAAACTATGAGAACAAAATGAAAGGTATAGGGAGAGAAACAATCTGAGAAGAGGAGCTCATCATCAATATAAAGGCTGTAATTTTTTTTAAATAAAAGAAAAAATAAATATTGGATTGCTTCCCAACAAGTGTTAAGTTTATCATCTTCAATCAGACATAAGTCAGATTCCTAAAAAATTTAAAAAAAATGAAAGTAAAATATAAAAATCTGGGTTATCTTTTAGAAATGCTAAGTTTACCATCTTCAGCTAAACACAATGCAGCTCAGTTCAGTGTGAGTTTGTTAATGCTACTTGATCAATGGTTCGATTTAGTGATATCATTTTAATATATGATTTCAATCTTTGACCATTTATCTTAAAAAAAATTCAGATTTAGGATCATAAAGTTTGATTGCACTATGTAGGAATACTTGATTTACTATGTAAGGTCCAACCCATCTAGATCTCAATTTTTTGAAAATAATTTTAGCTTTGAATTAAATAACCAAATTTGTTGATTTGGCTTGAAGGTTTTTCTAGAAATGTGTTTGTCATGAAAGGCTTTCATTTTCTCTTTATAAATTCATGAATTTCCATAAGCCTCTCATCTCAATTCATCTAATTCACTTAGTTGCAAGATCTGGTTGGAACCAGCTTGTTTCAAATCAAAATTCAATTATTTGATTGCCCAATATACTTTGTGTTCAAGTTCTACCTGTTGTGATCTAGGTGGTGTGCCCAAGGCCCAGGGGACCAAGGCTAAGGCCAAGGTCCATCATTCATGAGGGCTTCATGGAGGTTCTAGGGCTAGTTGGGCCCTAGGTTGAAAGGCTGTGGGCCTTTCGGGTTCTTGAGGTCTAGGTTATGTGGGCCTCAAGGGACCAACTCTTTGTGGGCCAGGTCTGAGCCCAGGATAGGTGAGATTAGGTCAAGTCATGGGTGTACATGGACTTGGGTTAACCTAATCTCCCATAGAGTTGGTCAAGGGAGTTTTGGGTTTGGGTCACTTGACCCTGTGTTTATATATACATGTACTTGTATAGGTTTGATAAAGCCAAAAAAATACAGAACTCTTTCTCCCAAGTCTCTCTCTCTCTTCTCCCTCTCTCTCCAGCAATTCTCCATGCCCCAGGAGCAAGAAACCCTAGGGTTTCTTGCCACCAGGTCCTAAAAAGGAAAGAAAAGCAAGGAGGTGCTAGCCCCTTCCACCTTGTAGCCGCCAACCAGATTTCTTCCCTCCTCTCTTGTAGCCACCCAAGCATCAGGTCCAGACCTGGAATCCCTTGAGAAGAGGTTGATACAAGTTTTCTCAAATCTGGAGTTGATCTGAGGTCGTTTGAGGCGAGGGTGAGATCTCCATCAACAGATCTACAAGAAAGGCTGCAGCAGGACAGATCTGTAAGGTCTGTCTCCATCTACCTTCTTCTCTATCTAGAATATCCTGATTTGAGATTTACAAATTAGAAGACCTCAGTCCAGGCCTGATCTGGTTTGGTACAGATCTTGGAACTTTTAGAGGTGATTTCAGAGGCGTTCTTCATCTGGAACAAAAGGCTGACGAAGAAGATAGCAACCAGGCTGATTTCATCAAGGGCCTTCAATCGAGTCCAGAAGTCTCCAGATTTGTTCGTTGCTAGTTCTGCTACACCCAAGGTTAGTGGGAGGAGCCAGGATCATGCTCCAATAGTTGGTATCAGAGCCATGATGGTGAGGAAGTGGTTCCAAGCGTGAGAAGTTGAAGATCCCAAGTGTGAAAATTTTCAGCAAGGTACCATCAAGGTATATTCTACACTTCTTGATTTTATATTGCTTGTTTGGCTTGGATCCAGTCATGGGCAGCAATATGAAGATCAATTTTGAGAAGTTTAATGGCAAGAAAAATTTTTCCATGTGGAAAATCCGGGTGGAGGATCTTCTGGTGCAAGCAGATCTGGATCAGGCTTTGGATGAGAAGCCTGAGGGAATGACAGATAGACAGTGGGTATCATTGGAGAAGAAAGCATGCTCGGTGATCAGAGGATGTTTGGTGGATGCGGTGTTGTATTCGGTGCTGGAAGAAAAGACCCCGAAGGGCCTTTGATCGAAGTTGCACACCATGTATATGGGGAAGAATATGTGCAACAAGCTAATGCTGAAGAAGTTGTACAGTCTTCGGATGCAGGAGGGATCTGATGTGATTGGCCACATTCAGAGGTTCGACCAGTTGTGCATGGAGTTGATGAATGTCGGGGTGAAGCTGGATGAGGAGGACAAGTCCCTGTTGCTTTTATGTTCGCTGCCAGGATCATATGATTCTTTGGTGACTACACTACTCTATGGCAAGGAGACTCTGGAATATGAGGACATGGTCTCGGTGCTGAGGTCTAATGAGCAAAGAGAAAAGTTGACCAGAGATCAGGCTCCCCTGGAGGGTTTGGCAGTAGGGGAGAGGACAGGTAGAGGTAGAGGCAGAAGCAAGTCTAGGGGGCGGTCTAAGTCCAGGAAGGGAAAGAAAGAGATGAAATACTTCAAGTACAACGAGTTCGGGCACTTCAAGCGAGAATGTCCACTATGGAAGAGCAAGAAGGGAGAAAGAAGTGGCTCAGAATCAGTGAGTACAGTTACTGGGCAGCAGGTGGAGGATGATCTACTTATGGTATCAGATGGTCACAGGCATTACACAGAGGAGTGGATATTAGACTCTGTGTGCTCACATCACTACACACCACACAGGTCTTGGTTTGCGACATACACCAAGACAGATGAGGGATCAGTGACTCTAGGCGACAATCATCCTTGCGAGGTGGCTGGGATAAGGACAGTCAGAGTGAGGATGTTTGATGGGATTGTGAGGATATTGACAACTGTAAAGCACATCCCAGAGCTGGAAAAGAATCTGGTGTCACTAGGCTACTTGGAGCACAGTGGATATAGCTTCAGCAGAGGGCTAGAAGCAGAGTACTGAACATTTCCAATGAAGCTATGGTAGTGATGAGAGGCAGGAGGTTGGACAATAACCTCTATCGCATGGAGAGATCTGTGGTGACCGGAGAGTCTGATGCAGCAGCTGCAGCACAGGACCAGCAGGGGGCTTACAGGATGTGGCACTACCGCCTAGGCCACATGGGTGACAAGGGGCTGAGGGAGTTGAGCAGGAGAGGACTCATCTTTGATCTGGAGGATGATGCTACAGGGGAGATCTGTGAGCCTTGCCAGATGGGAAAGCAGAGGAGAGTTCAGTTCAACATCAGTACAGCCCACAGTGTAGCCCCTCTGGAGTTAGTACACACGGATGTGTGGGGACCAGCCCCAGTTTCAGCTAGGAATGGGGCCAGATACTTCATGACCCTAATTGATGATTTCTCAAGGAAACTCTGTATTTACTTCATGAGAGAGAAGTCAGAGGTCTTCACCAAGTTCAAGATCTGGAGAGCTGAGGTGGAGAAGGAGCAGGGGAGGAGCTTGAAGTGTCTAAGGTCAGACAATGGCGGGGAGTACACCAGCAGAGAGTTCCAGGACTACTGTGAGGAGTGTGGGATCAGGAGACACTTCTCAATTAAGGAGACTCCACAGCAGAATGGGATGGCCGAGAGGATGAACAGAACACTTCTGAAAAAGGCACGATGCATGAGGCTGCAGGTAGGGCTTCCAAAGGAGTTCTGGGTTGACACAGTTGATGCAGCAGGTTACTTGGTCAATCGGTCACCTCACACCAGGTTGGATGGTAGGCTTCCAGAGGAAGTGTGGTCTGGGAGGACAGTTGGGCTGGGCCATCTACGGATATTTGGGTGCTCGGCCTATGTGCACATTAGAGCTAGTGAGCGGAGCAAGCTAGATGCCAGATCATGCAAGATGGTGTTTCTAGGCTATCCGCGAGTAGTTAAGGGATACAGGCTATGGGATCCCTTGGAAAAGAAGGTCATCATTAGTCAGGATGTGACTTTTGATGAGGAGTCAGTTCTACAGAGGCGAGCAGGCATGGAGGAGCAGCAGGAACAGGAGGAGGTCCAGTAGGGTGCTGCTGGACAGCTTACCTCTTTGATTTTGCCTCTTGCAGGTACTACGGGAGGATATGATATTCAGGAGGAGAACCTACCTAAGGTGTCTCCACAGGTGGAGAGGACTCGGACGGATGATCGAGGCGGAGAGGTCCAGCAGGAGCGAGTTGGACCAAGGACTGATATCGATGTTGCCCTACATAAGCCCAAGAAAACCATCAGGCAACTGGATCGATATGACTTCAAGGAGACGCTGTCATATGCCTGGTGACAGCGAATGGAGACCCATATACGTATCAGGAGACTATTGAGAGCCAGGACAGAGAGCGGTGGGTTCAGACGATGTCCGAGAAGATGCAGTCTCTCCACCAGAATCAGACGTGGCTATTGGTATAGTTGCCACAGGGGAAGAGGCCCATTGGCTGCAAATGGGTCTACAGTCGTAAGGAGAACCCAGCTGATGCACTTACGAAGGTACTTCCATGGGACAGCTTTCAGAGATGTGTTGAGCTGATGCGGCTGATGGACAGAGTAGAGCTGGTGAGGCCTTGGGACACCAAGGTGGAGATTATTGTGATCCAAGTAGTGTGTCCAAGGCCCAGGGGATCAAAGCTAAGGCCAACATCCATCATTCATGAGGGCTTCATGGAGGTTCTAGGGCTAGTTGGGCCCTAGGTTGAAAGGCTGTGGGCCTTTCAGGTTCTTGAGGTCCAGGCTATGTGGGCCTCAAGGGACCAACTCTTTGTGGGCCAGGTCTGGGCCCAGGATAGGTGAGATTAGGTCGAGTCATGGGTGTATATGGGCTTGGGTTAACCTTGTTGCTCCTAGATTGATTTTGATGATTACAAAGCAGATTGAAGGGATACAAATATTTTTAGTTGAAAAAATCTTTATGCTCTTCAGAGGCAAAATCATAATTTTACTAAAATCCTGATTTGATTATACCATTTGGTAGAACAAATGATTTGTAATCTATTGATGAAAATTTCATTATTTTTGGACTTATATTTTTGAAGATATGAATGTTTGAAGTGCATGAGTCGACTCATGAGTCAACTCATCGCACTATGAGCTGATTGGCACGCAAAAATTTCCCTTGGCACGCTGGATTTTTGGCTTGGCAGGACCTGTGAGTCGACTCATGAGTCGACCCACAAGGCATGAGTCGACTCATGAGTCGACCTCTGCTGATTTGGGCCAAAAAATCCAGAAACCATCTTTTCTGGCTGTTGCAACAGAAGTCGACCATGAGTCGACTCCTGAAGCATGAGTCGACCCCTGCGACGGAAATCGTCCGCAACGGCTAGTTTTTTGTCCATTTTAATTGCCTTTTATGCTCCCTTAAAATGCTCTAACGGCTCTTTTTCTGCCTAAAATATTTTTCCTTGTTTCTTAAGGCTATAAAAGGTTTCAAAAGGTGAAAGAAAAGAAGAGGATCCAAAAATCTACACGAGAGAGACGGAGATCAACAATATACACGAGAGAAAAAGACAGGTGATCCACAATATACATGAGAGAGACAGGTGATCTACAATATACACGAGAGATTGTGAAAGAGAAAAGCAAGAGCGTTCAAAAGGGCATTCAAGAGCATTCAAAGAGAAGGTTTTTCAAGCCAATTTTTCAACCTTGATCAAGAGCTCTTTCAAAGCCTTCAAGAAGTCTTCAATCAAAGTTCATCTTCTCCTCAAGCGTTCATTCAACTCTTCATCCACCTTGAGGAAATCCAAAAGGAGATTCTTCATTTGAGTAAAGTATTTTTATTGTTATATTCGCTCATTTAAGGAGCTATTCTTGTACTTATTTGTGCTCTAAACTGTCTTACTCCTTGTGAGTAATTGTTCTTATTTTTGGAGGATTTCCAAAACAAGGGAAGGTTGATCTGAACCTGAAATCGGAGTGTTTTGGGTTGGCTTGTACCCGGGAAACAAGTGGACTAGCTTGGGATAGCTAGTGTCGGAGTTTCCGACGTTTTGTATTCGGGTTGAATACAAGTATAGTGGATTGAAATTCCCAAGTAGGAGCTTGGGGAGTGGATGTAGGTGCAAGGTTGGCACCGAACCACTATAAATCCTTGTGTTTGTGGTGTGCTTTATTGTTTCTCTTTATTTCTTTATTATATCCTTGCATTCTTGCTTTAGGTAATTAATCTTGATTTAAAGTCTTTCTTCTCATTCATCAAGCTTTTAACAAATACTTTTCATAAGCAATTAATTGAGCTTAAAATTTTTAGAAACCCAATTCACCCCCCCTCTTGGGTTGCATAGCTGGGCAACAAGTGGTATCAGAGCACGGTGCTCTAGCTCTTCTTTGATCTAACAATCAAAGAGCCAAAGATCTATGGCAACCCATGTCGGTACTTCTCTAGCCGAGGGGCAATCTACAAACCGACCTCCACTTTTCAATGGGTCTAATTACACCTATTGGAAAGCTCGAATGAAGATATTCATACAAGCACTCGACTATGATATGTGGAGTATCATAGTGAACGGTCCTCACACACTCACCAAAATTATGGATGGTGAGGAGTCAACCAAACCCGAGAAAGAATGGGATGAGGTTGATAAGAAATTGGCACAATTAAATGCTAAAGCTATGAATGTTCTTTATTGTGCACTTGATGCAAATGAATTTAATCGCATTTCTACTTGTGCATCTGCTAAAAAAATATGGGATAGGTTAGAAGTAACCCATGAGGGAACAAATCAAGTAAAAGAGTCTAAAATAAATATGCTTGTGCATAAATATAAATTGTTTAAAATGGAGCATGATGAGTCCATAATTGCTATGTTTACTCATTTTACTGATATAATTAATGGTTTGAAGAGTCTTGGCAAATCTTATACTAACAGTGAGCTTGTAAGGAAGATTCTCAGGTCATTGCCAAGAACTTGGGAAGCCAAGGTGACTGCCATCCAAGAAGCAAAGGACTTGAACACTCTACCTCTAGAAGAGCTTCTTGGATCCTTGATGACTCATGAACTTAGCATGAAGCAACATCAAGAGGATGAAGTCAAAAAGAAAAGAACCATTGCTCTCAAATCCACAGCTTCGCCTGATGATGAAACGGATGACACTGAAGATGAAGAACAGGATGAAGAGATGGCACTCATCACCCGAAGATTTAAGAAGTTTCTAAGAAAAAGAAAACAGGAGATAAGAAAGAAGTCATTCACAAAAGGGGAACAAAGCAAAGAGAAAGAGAAAGATCAACCCCTTATATGCTACGAGTGCAAGAAGCCGGGACACTTCAAATCCGAATGTCCACAACTGAAGAAAGGTCCCAAAAAGTTCAAAAAGAAAGCAATGATGGCGACTTGGAGTGCGAGTGATGACTCAAGCTCCGATGAGGAAACCTCAATAGAACAAGCCAACCTGTGCCTTATGGCACACGAAAATGAGGTAACTTCTGAATCCCTAGTGAATTTACTTTTGAAGAATTGCATGAAGCATTCTATGATTTAATTGATGAATTAAAGAAACTAGGATGAAAAACAAAGAACTGAAATTGAAAAATCAGTCCTTAGTGAAACAAGCTGAAAACCTTTCAATTAAAAATCCACCTTGATTCAAGAAAATCAAAGCTTAAAGAATGAAATTAACAAGCTGAAACCTATAGTAGATAAGTTCACCTTAAGTTCAAACAAACTAAATATGATTCTTGATAATCAAAAAGCTGTATATGATAAGGCTGACTTGGATATAACCCCTTGAAGAAACAAAAATTTCTGAAGAATATTTATGTAAATTATTCAAGTAACAAGTCTACAAATATTACTTATTTCAAATGTGGTAGAATAGGACATAAATCATACACATGCCTTATTAACAAATCTGCAAACACAACTATAAAGAAAATATGGGTTCCAAAAGGAACCATTTTGACTAACCTAAAAGGACCCAAGAAAGCTTGGGTACCTAAGACAGAAACTTGACCTTTGCTTGCAGGTGTGTCTAGCATCCCAAGGAGGAAACAAGAAATGGTATCTTGACAGTGGATGCTCGAGACACATGACTGGTGATGAATCACAATTCATCACGCTTGATGCTAAGGATGGAGGGATGGTCACCTTTGGAGATAATGGCAAAGGAAAGATCATCGGGATAGGTAACATTGGTATCACTCCCTCCAAATACATTGAAAATGTTTTGTTAGTTAAAGGTTTAAAGCATAACTTACTTAGCATTAGTCAATTTTGTGATAAAGGTATAAAGTTGTTTTTGAATCATCTATTTGCATTGTGACTAGGCCTATTAACGATGGCATTAAATTTATAGGACATAGGCATGGCAATGTTTATATGGTAGATTTGAATGATTTAGCCAAATTAGACATGCAATGCCTAGTATCCTTGAATGCTAAAGTTAATGAGACTAGTTGGCTGTGGCATCGTAGACTTGCACATATTAGCATGCATTCTCTTTCAAAATTAATTAAGAAAGAATTAGTTCTTGGTTTGCCAAAACTGAATTTTGAAAAGGATAGAATTTGTGATGCATGCCAATTAGGTAAACAAACTAGAGTTTCATTTAAATCCAAAAATACTGTTTCAACTTCTAGACCTTTAGAGCTCTTACATATGGACTTATTTGGACCAACTAGAACCACTAGTCTAGGAGAAAAATGATATGGCTTTATAATTATAGATGATTACTCTCGTTTTACTTGGGTTTTCTTTTTGGCACACAAAGATGAAACTTTTCATATTTTCACTAAATTTTACGAAAAGTCACTAATGAAAAAGGGTTTTCAATTCAAAATATTAGAAGTGATCATGGAACTGAATTTGAAAATCAAGATTTTGAAAATTTTTGTGATGAAAATGGAATTGGCCATAACTTCTCTGCTCCTAGGACACCCCAACAGAATGGGGTAGTTGAAAGGAAAAACAGAACCTTAGAAGAAATGGCCCGTACCGTGCTTTGTGAAAGCAACCTTCCAAGATATTTTTGGGCGGAAGAAATTAACACAGCATGTTACATTTTAAATCGTGCTTTGATTAGACAATTTTTAAAGAAAACCCCCTATAAACTTTGGAAAGGAAGAAAACCAAATATTGCATATTTTCATATTTTTGGTTGCCGATGTTTTGTATTAAATAATGGCAAAGAAAAATTTGGTAAATTTGATGCAAAATCAGATGAAGCAATCTTTCTAGGTTACTCCTCCACTAGTAAAGCATTTAGAGTTTTCAACAAAAGAACTTTAGTAGTTGAGGAGTCCATACATGTTGTTTTTGATGAATCTAACGATCTTCCTTCAAGGAAGAATGAGGGTGTTGATGATGCAGATCCACTAATAGAAGGTATGAAGGAGATCACTCTGAAAGATTCAGCAACTCCAGAAGACAAGGATCAAGAAGACAAACAAGATGAGAGAGGTGAAGAAATTCAAGAACAACCTCAAGGTACAAATGACCTACCTAAGGAATGGAGGTATGTTCACAACCACCCTGAGGAGTTAATTATTGGTGATCCGATGCATGGGGTAAAAACCCGTTCTTCACTTAAAGATGTAGTTAATCATTGTGCTTTTGTATCTCATCTTGAACCTGAAACTTTTGAAGAAGCTGAAAATGATTATAATTGGATTAATGCAATGCAAGAGGAACTTAATCAATTTGAAAGAAATAATGTTTGGACCTTAGTATCAAGACCTAAAAATTATTCAATAATTGGCACAAAATGGGTCTTTAGAAACAAATTAGATGAGCATGGAAATGTAATTAGAAATAAAGCAAGACTGGTTGCTAAGGGATATAATCAAGAAGAAGGAATTGATTTTGATGAAACCTTTGCACCTGTTGCTAGATTAGAAGCTATTAGACTTCTACTTGCATATGCTTGCTTTATGAAATTCAAATTATTTCAAATGGATGTTAAAAGTGCATTTTTAAATGGATATATTGCTGAAGAAGTATATGTAGAACAACCCCCTGGATTTGAAAATCATGCTTTTCTTAATCATGTCTTTAGATTAAATAAAGCTTTACATGGATTAAAACAAGCACCTAGAGCATGGTATGATAGGCTAAGCAAATTTCTACTAAATAATGGTTTTTTAAGAGGTAATGTAGATACAACCCTCTTTATTAAAAGAAATCAAAATGATATGCTAGTTATACAAATTTATGTTGATGACATAATTTTTGGGTCTACTAATGAATCCCTTTGTCAAGACTTTGCTAAGCTTATGCAGGGGGAGTTCGAGATGAGCATGATGGGAGAACTCACCTTCTTCCTCGGACTCCAAATCAAACAATCAAAAGAGGGAATCTCCATCACCCAAAGCAAGTACACCAAGGAACTACTCAAAAGATTTGGAATGGAGAACTGCAAACCAATTGGCACACCAATGAGTCCCTCATGTAAGCTTGACAAGGATGATGAAGGTAAATGTGTAGACTTAAAATACTATAGAGGTATGATTGGCTCATTATTATATTTAACTGCAAGTAGGCCTGATATCATGTTTAGTGTTTGTTTATGTGCTAGATATCAATCTAATCCTAAAGAATCTCATTTGAATGCTGTTAAAAGAATCCTTAGATACTTAAATGGTACTCAAACTCTAAGATTATGGTACTCTAAGGACTCACAAATTGATTTATTAGGATATTCTGATGCTGATTTTGCTGGATGTAAATTAGATAGAAAAAGCACAAGTGGAACTTGCCAATTTTTTGGAGTTAACCTAATCTCATGGTTTAGCAAGAAACAAAATTCGGTGGCACTGTCTACGGCTGAGGCCGAATACATTGCAGCCGGAAGTTGTTGTGCTCAAATCTTGTGATTAAGCAATAACTCGAAGACTTTGAAATCAAACTTAATGAAACACCAATAAGATGTGATAACACAAGTGCCATAAATCTATCTAAGAATCCAATTCAACACTCAAGATCCAAACATATTGAAATAAGACATCATTTTATAAGAGAACATGTTCAAAACAAAAATATAATTCTTGAATATGTTTGCACTAAAAATCAATTAGCTGATATCTTTACAAAGGCCCTTAGTGAGGATAGATTCTGTGAAATTAGGAGAAATCTAGGAATTCTAGATCCATATGCCTAAATTTTTCTTAATTTCCAAGAATTGATGTCAAAAACTCTTAGAGCTCAATTTCCAACATCTATCCTGGTCTCAAAAGCTCAAGTTTATCATTCTAAAAACTTATCTTTGAGCAAAACTCCTTCTTCCAAAATTTTAAATTTTTCTAGAATTTATTCATATTTTTTCTGAATTTTTGAACTTCATGAGTCGACCCCCATGAGTCGACTCAATGGCAAACTTGTTATTTCCTCAAACATCCCACGAACTCATTGTTTTTTATACGGGATTCTGTTCGTGAGACGACTCATCCTCTCATCTTCCTCCTTCCAAAAGCCGACTTCTCCAATTCCTTTTGCTCCAAATCCAAGGATCTAGTTCGAGGCACTTCTCCCTCCTCCTCTCCACCAAAAATCGCCACCTTGAAAAGGGATTTTTGTGCTTTCTCTCATTGTTTGGCATGGTTGGAGCATGCCCTAGCACTCCACCGTTCTTCCCAAATCCACTTCTTTTCTCCACCAAAATCCCTCTTCACTCTCTTGTGATCCCTCCTCCACTCATTCACTTGTTCCTCCAAGTCTCCTTGCCTGCTACTATAGTGAATATGGCTCCGAAGATGAAGCTTCCCCAAAGAAGAAAGTCAGTCCGTGAGCCTGAAGAAATTGTTCGAAAGAAAAGGCAAGCTGGTCAGTCTTCCACTGCTCCCACTCCAGCTTTAGTATCTGCTCAAGGTCCCCCTCAATCCTCCCTAAGCCCCAGTAAGAATCCTCTTTCTGATAGAAAAGTTGAAACTGGGAAGAATATAGATTTTCGGTTCTTTGAAAAAGAGGGTTTTACATTTGCAACTAAGATTAAAAACCAAGGATGGAATTTCTACTGCTCCCTTAAGGAAGTCACCTATGTTGACCTAGTTAGAGAATTCTACCAGAATCTACATTATGGAAATGGGTCAGTGACTTCAACAGTCAAGGGTATTGATATTTGCTTGGATTCTAGTATTTTGGGAGAAATACTTCAGTTGCCTAGTGAGGATTACTCTTATATGGAACTCCCAGTAAAAGAAGAGGGGATCAGAGTTATTCTAGGAGAAACTTATTCAGGGAGTTTAAACAAATTGGAAGCAAAGATTTTGTCCATTGAAATGAGGATCCTACATCAGATGGTAACGAAGCTCTTCTTTCCTAGGAGTGGTAGGCATGATTTACTTTCCAGCAGAGATGTTTGTATCATGTTTCATATCATCACTCAGACCCCCCTGAACCTCCCTGCACTTATGATAGAGGCCATGAGAGAGACTTTGAATAGATCCAAGGCACACTTGCCTTATGGTATGGCCCTTACTCGAGTATTTAGGAGGTTTGGAGTTAGCTGTGAGGGGGAGGCTTCTACTAAGCTCTCTCATATGGACACTTTCAACCAACACACCCTGCACCGAATGGGATTTACAAAGACTGATGGTGGTTGGATCAAGGGCTCTGAAGAAAGAGCTGAGGAGAGAGCTGAAGAGAGAGCTGAAGACAGAACTGAAGGCAGAGTAGAAGAAGAAGGTCCATCATCTCCTGTCCATGACTTCAGGGCAGCATCACCAAATATCCAGTTCATTCCTGATACAGAGGCTGGCCCTTCAGAGTTTACTAGGATGCCCACACCAGTGTATCAGCCAGAGAGCAGAGCACCTCAATCAGAGTTCAGACTGGCTGACGATCAGATCGAACAAATATCACAGCGTGTGGCTTCTTTGCTATCTAGTCAGTGGAGCAGTACTACTTTTGCACCAGGAGCCACTTCTTCTGATCAGACCATGACTCCCCACATCTCCACTGTGTTTCAGATGATATCAGATCAGTCCATCCGGATTCAGCAGCTTGAGGACACAGTCTGAAGACTGACTGGCAGAGTTCTTGACTTGCAGGGGCAAGTCCTTGCTTTGGCCAATCCTAAGCCACAGGAGTCAACTATTGAGGTCACAGACCTCACTGCAGAGGCTGGCAGGCTCAGAGGAGCACTGGAGGGTGGATATGAGTTACTAAGGAAAGAGATCTGAGGATCGAGTGAGCATGCATCCACTCAGTTCACTGCTCTACTTCAGTCTATTTTCAGAGTACTGAACGTACTTGATTCCATCAGACTCACCCTTTCTGTTCAGTCCTTAGCCTCTCAGCGTACTCAGCCACCCAGTTCATCTCGCTCTCCTGCTCATGCCAGAGGCAGACGGGGTAGAGGACACACTTCTGATCGAGATCCATTAGCTTCTCATCCCATATCTGATGACTCCGATCCATGACTTGTCTTGATCATTACTAGATCCTAGGTGTTAGTGTCTTGTTCTAGGATCTGTATTTTGGGGCCATGTATTGACAATTAGCTGGTTGACTTTTATATTATGAACTATGTATTGAAACAATTATGGTTTTATGGTATCATTTTTTACTTATATTTCTACCTTTTGTAATGATGTCGATCATATTTTGGTTATATATATTCTCCTTGTTGAAATATTATCTTCTCTTTGTTGTTGTTTGCTGTTAATAATTGCTGTATTAAGGGGGAGCAAACATCTATGATAAACTCTAAAGGGGGAGAAATTAAAGAATGTTTCAGAAAAAGGAGGAGTTAACCATGTTTGATGATGTCAAAAAGGGGGAGAAATTAAACAAAAAGCAATCCAACAAAAGCAAAACCATAAATTATGAGCAATTAAAGAAAAAGCAATCCATCAAAAGCAAAACTACAAATTATGAGAAATTAATGAATGAATTGGAAAATTTAAAGAACAATATCAAAAGTAAATGCTAAATACAATGCAAATAAGTAACTTTTAAATTACTTCTTTACATATGCTCTGATTTACTTTAAAAATTTAAATATGCTCTGATATACTTCAAAATTCCAACTTGCTCTGATACATCTTTTAAAATTTTATTTACCTTGATACATCTTAAGAAATTTAACTTACTCTGATACATCTTAAAATTTTTTTTTAACTTGCTCTGATACATTGTAAAATTTTCTCTGATACATTGTAAAATTTTATCTGATACATTGTAAAATTTTTTTTGATAACATTGTAAAATTGTTTTTCTTGCTCTGATACATTGCAAAATTTATTTTTCTCTTGCTCTGATACATCTTAAACTCAAAATGATCTAATACACTTTCCAAATCAACTCTTAAACATGCTTTGGCACACATAATTATTTTTTGTATCAAAAGCAATTAACGCACATAATTATTTTTTGCTCTGATGCTAAAACTAAAATCAAATGAGAATGAGCAAATTTTCAAAATACAGCTTGCTCTGATAACAAAAACAAGTTTTCTGCTCTAACACCAAAATCACATGATCCAATGAGCATATCTTCAAATCTTTAAGCAAATGGGCAAACTATTCTTGCATATGACCATTTATATCACATGCCAGAAGAATCATACTCTTTTCAAGCATCTATAATGCATTCACATAAATGCTTTTGTTCAAGTATTTTATCATCATCAAAAAGGGGGAGATTGTTGCTCCTAGATTGATTTTGATGATTACAAAGCAGATTGAAGGGATACAAATATTTTTAGTTGAAAAAGTCTTTATGCTCTTCAGGAGCAAAATCATAATTTTACTAAAATCCTGATTTGATTGTATCAATTGATAGAATAAATGATTTGTAATCTATTGATGAAAATTTCATTATTTTTGGACTTATATTTTTGAAGATATGAATGTTTGAAGTGCATGAGTCGACTCATGAGTCAACTCATGGCACTATGAGCTGATTGGCACGCAAAAATTTCTCTTGGCACGCTGGATTTTTGGCTTGGCACGATCTGTGAGTCGACTCATGAGTCAACCCACAAGGCATGAGTCGACTCATGAGTCGACCTCTGCTGATTTGGGCCAAAAAAAAATCCAGAAACCAACTTGTCTGGCTGTTGCAACAGAAGTTGACTCATGAGTCGACTCCTGAAGCATGAGTCGACTCATGAGTCGACCCCTGCGATGGAAATCGTCCGCAACGGCTAGTTTTTTGCCCGTTTTAATTGCCTTTTATGCTCCCTTAAAATGCTCTAACGGCTCTTTTTCTGCCTAAAATGTTTTCCCTTATTTCTTAAGGCTATAAAAGGTTTCAAAAGGTGAAAGAAAAAGAGGTGATCCAAAATCTACACGAGACAGACTATGATCAACGATATACACAAGAGAAAAAGAAAAGGGGATCCACAATATACACGAGAGTGACAGGTGATCTACAATATACACGAGAGATTGTGAAAGAGAAAAGCAAGAGCGTTCAAAAGGGCATTCAAGAGCATTCAAAAAGAAGGTTTTTCAAGCCAACTGTTCAACCTTGATCAAGAGTTTTTTCAAAGCCTTCAAGAAGTCTTCAATCAAAGTTCACCTTCTCCTCAAGCGTTCATTCAACTCTTCATCCACCTTGAGGAAATCCAAAAGGAGATTCTTCATTTGAGTAAAGTATTTTTATTATTATATTCGCTCATTTAAGGAGCTATTCTTGTACTTATTTGTGCTCTAAACTGTCTTACTCTTTGTGAGTAATTGTTCTTGTTTTTGGAGGGTTTCCAAAACAAGAGAAGGTTGATCCGAACCTGAAATCGGAGTATTTTGGGTTGGCTTGTACCCGGAAAACAAGTGGACTAGCTTGGGATAGCTAGTGTCGGAGTTTCCGACGTTTGTATTCGGGTTGAATACAAGTATAGTGGATTGGAATTCCCAAGTAGGAGCTTGAGGAGTGGATGTAGGTGCGAGGTTGGCACCGAACCACTATAAATCCTTGTATTTGTGGTGTACTTTATTGTTTCTCTTTATTTCTTTATTATATCCTTGCATTCTTGCTTTTTAGATAATTAATCTTGAATTAAAGTCTTTCTTCTCATTCATCAAGCTTTTAACAAATACTTTTCATAAGTAGTTAGTTAAGCTTAAAAATTTTAAAAACCCAATTCACCCCTCCTCTTGGGTTGCATAGCTGGGCAACAATTGGTATAGGAATTTGTTCCTATGCTACCAGCTTAGGTTCAGACCTATGAGGTCAACACATTAGAGTTCATGATCCAATCAGATGGTTGATCAACGATTAAGAATCGTTCTAGGGTTAAATGATCAATACGATTGACATTTAACCCAGTGCAAGTGTTGCAGGAGGATCTATTAGCAATTCGATTGTTGATTGGCATAATTTGATTAAGCCAATGGGTTAAGATTAAGTCTAATTAAATATGATTTAATTAGATTAATTTATACTTGATTGGATCAAGTCCAATTTGTTTATTGGATAAGCCAAGTGCAAGGAAAAACTAGTCCTAGTTCGACTAGAACTTGGGTCAATCTAATTTCTAATTTGATTAGAAAATTAAATCAGATTTAAATCTAATTTAATCTGATTAAATTAGGTTTTTAATTAGGTTAAGACCTATTTTAATTGGGTTGATCTAATTTTGATTTGATTTGATTTGGGAAACCAAATTAAAACAAGTCATAAGATAGAATCCTAGTAAGACTAGGATTTCACCTTGCGCCACATAAGCCTTCTCCACGCCCTCTCTCTTATTCAACGCCAATCTCCACTTATTTTGTGTGACAAAAGCCCTCTCCCAGATCTCTCCCACGTTCACAAAAGGTCTCCTCTCTTCTTTCTTACATGGAAGGTGGTTTGGATCAAATCTAAAAGGAATAAGTTTGGATTTCGAATTCTATGAGATAGAGTTTTAGAAATCCAAAACTCTTTCAATTTTGCACCGAATTTATCCAAATTTTTTTTGAAATTTTTATGGCTTTTAGGGTATACATTGTGCACCCTTTTCTAGTAATCCATGCACGAAAATATGAAGGAGGTGCTCAAGAGTTGGGCGTCCCTTAACTTGCCATGTTTGGATAAGCCTTGACTAGGTGTTTGACCTAGACAAGGACTCTATCATATCTCTCTATATAAGACGAGTTAGAGATTTGAGAGACCTTTATGCCATCCAAAAATTAGAGAGAAATACCTTTTGGTCGTGGAGATATAAAAGATGCATGTTTGGGTGTCTAGAGAGAAAAACGTGAAGAAGAAGAGGGTCTTCTTCTAGGGTTTTTGTTTTCATATCTTTCCTCCCTCCATCTTGAGTTTCCTGAGAGCGTCTCAGATCTGAAACTCCTCCTTTTACTTTTCATCTTTGGAAGAGTCCAAATCAAGAAAAAGGAGGCACCTGATCAACCATCAAGGATCAGCGCAGTACTAGCATACTGTGCTGATTTCCTGAAGCAGGACTTCTGATCGAGATTCGTGGGCTCGTGTGGACGACTCCTAGAGGCCGGATGCATGTGCGGCTTGCAACATCATCCTTAAGCCCGGATCAACGAGGTTAGAGTGTCTAACTTGCAAGGTAATAGATCTGATCTATTGTTTAATACATACATTAGATGTGGTATAGAAACATGTTGATATGATCAACATGTAGTTCATGCTATATTTATATATTTTAATTTTTGATTTAATGCTATGTAATAATCATGTAATAGGATCTTAGATCTAGGGATTCTCTGGTTTTAGAAAATAAATTTTGATTTATTTTAGTCTTCCGCTGTATGATCTAGAAAAAGTTTCAAGATCTAACCCTGAAACCCTAGATCTGGTTCCTACAAGTTCAGCCAAGAAGCATTCATCAAAGGATTCAAGCTCTGCCAGGAGAAGGTGGTCCAAAAATTTCCCGAGCTCGACCTCAGCTTCTTCGGTGAGGCGTCTGAAGATGAAGCCGGTCCCTCTCCCACTGCTACTGCCACCGCAGCCCCTCTTCCGGGAACACCGAGCTCCCTAACCCCTACTTCAGAGGTCTGAGACCTCTGACTTTGTATTTTTCTTTTATTGCAATTTTTCTTTTCCCTCTTATCTTTAAGAAACATTCAATCAATAAAATCGGATTTCTCCTTTTGGAGGGCTTCCCCACTCTGCTCCCCCTCTCTTTTTTTTTTTATTTTGCTTTCTACAATGAGATGCGCCTTAACGCTTTTGTCTCCCGATGGCAGTGTCCTGTCGAAGTGCTTCTCCTGCCACAAGAAATTTTGCTGAAGTCCATGATCCAACGTCTGAACAAGGAAGTTCATCATTTGACAAAGAGGTCGAAGAAGATGGATGGCAAACTCTGTAGGTTGAGGGAGAGCCACTCTGAAGCCACCGCGGAGGCCACCCGCTTTCAGAACCTCCACATGAAGGGGATCATGGAGTACAGCCGGAGGAAAGCGAACTTCGAGAAAGAGCTCGAGGAACACAAGAAGTGTGCCAGTGACTGATCTTGGGCTCAAGCTGCCAAGATCAGTTCTCTCAAAGTGGAGCTGTCGGCTGCATGGGAGAGGATTAGCCAGTTGGAGGGAAGCTCATCCCAGCTTTCAACTCGGACCGACTGTGATCGGGAATGGTCGAAGAAGTTCTCCGACCTTCAGCAATAGCTCCATGATGCCGAGGGGAGCTATGACGCGTACCGGGCTGGCTGGCACAGGCAGGTGGATGAATACAGGGGGAAGCTCAGGATGGCGACCGAGGAGGTTGCCCGCCTTCAAAGGCAGCTAGCTGGAGGGGCTCAATTTGCTCCCGTTCTGGATTTCGACGAACTCCAATTTCTGAGAAGAACCGTAGAAGAGCTATCTGTCACCCTTGGAGAGGGGAAGGCCGAGCTGCAGCAATTGAAGATCCAGCTGGTATGCGAGTAGCAGGCAGTTAAGGACGCGGAGGCAGAATACGAGGTCCTGAGAAAAAGGCACCGAGAGATGGAGAACGAAGCCAACGGCTTCATCGGAGATATATGGAAGTGCTGATGAGAGAGAAGGAATTGGAAGAAGAGGTCGAGAGCTTAAGGTACTCCCTGATGAGGGTTGAAGTCGAGAGTTCGAAGTCGAAGGAAGCTGGGACCCCTTAGGGCTCTTTTTGTCCTTCGTCCCTCTAGGTATCTTCTTTTGCCACCTGTCTATTTGTTGTCGCCGTCGTTATTGTCGTTGTTGTTTTTGTTATTTTTTGTTGTTTATTTTTTTTTTTGGTCTTCCAGACTCTGTAACGCATATTTTGCTAATGAAATGAAAAGGTCTTTATTACCTTACCCATACGTCACGTTGAATTGTCGTGCGTCGGACTTCTTTCATTTTTGCCTCATGCGATGTCGATGTTGTTCGAAGGTTCCTTGTTCATCCTTGTATTAGGTCATCATTATCGAGTTTCTTGTGCTTTTGATTGGTTCGGCGTCGACGCCGCTTGGACGTTCCTAGTCATCGCCGTGTCGATTTGCCTTTTGTTCGCGACTGTAGATCTTTCTTTCTCTTCCTCCCTCTTCATAGAGACAAGGTCCTTTGTGCTTTTAGGGTAGTTCGGCCTCTGTTTTTCGTTGGGGTAGTCCACCACTGTTCCTTCACATTTCCCTCCTTTTTTTCTTTCTTGCCAGATCTTGGATGATCGGACCTTAATTGGCATCGAGATGAGGTTCTTCCCCTATTTCTGATGTGATCGGTTTCAGCTCAGGTTAGGACGAGGTTCTCCTTCTGTTCCTAACGGGGCTGTGGGGGCACATATGGGCATTGTATGGCCTCTCCCCCCATCCTATCTACAAACAACCGGGTCTTCGACCTTGCTCATGTTAGGATGAGGTTCTCCTCCTATCCCTATCATGGCTGTGGGGGCGCATATGGGCGCTGTATGGCCTCTCTCCCCATCCGGACTCCTACGGGAGCCGGACTCCGTCCCTGACTCCAAATGCAGGTAGACTTCATCCGGACTCCTATGGGAGCTGGACCCCGTCCCCAACTTCAACTGCAAGATTACTTCATCCAGACTCCTACGGGAGCCGGACTCCATCCCCGACTTCAAATTTAGGTAGACTCCATCCGGACTCCTATGGGAGCCAGACTTCGTCCCCGACTTCAACTGCGGGAAGACTCCATCCGGACTCCTACGAGAGCCGGACTTCATCCCCGACTTCAACTGCGGGAAGACTCCATCTGGACTCCTACGGGAGCCAGACTCCGTCCCCGACTTCAACTGCAGGTAGACTCCATCCAAACTCCTACGGGAGCCGGACTTCATCCCCGACTTCAAATGCAGGTAGACTCCATCCGGACTCCTACGGGAGCCAGACTTCATCCCCGACTTCAACTGCGGGAAGACTCCATCTGGACTCCTACAGAAGCCGGACTCCGTCTCCAACTTCAACTATAGGTAGACTCCATCCGGACTCCTACGGGAGCCGGACTCCATCCCCGACTTCAACTGCAGGTAGACTCCATCCGGACTCCTACGGGAGCCAGACTTCGTCCCCGACTTCAACTGCGGGAAGACTCCATCCGGACTCCTAATGCTAGAACTGGAACTTTGCTTCCATTTCCAACGTTCAGGAACCTCTCACCTTCATCAAATCTCCTACTGACCTGCAGACCCTACATCGAATTGCAAATATGATAAGGACTTCCGGTATCCAATACCCAGGCAGTAGTATCATAAATGAAAAAGTTGCAAGGTGTTATCATATAAGTACCTTGCTTCTTCTTCGACCTGTTCGGGTCCAGTGAGGCAATGTATAGAGGACAATTCCTCTTCCAGTGCCCCTGCTTCTTGCAAAAGAAGCACTCCGCCTAGCTCTGGTCGAGCTTGCGCTTTTTGGTCTGACCATGTACAGACATCCCAGCATGCGGTTGCACCTTCTTATTCTTCTTCTTCTTGTTCTTCTTCCCTTTCTTAAAGGGTCGACGACCAGAAGAAGACCCTCCCACAATATTTACCGACTCTTTATGGAGCTGGTGATCCTTCTCAAAGTTCTGCAGCAACCCCAACAAGCCGGCGTAGTTCACTGCTGGCTTTGTCATCCGAAAATGAGTAAGGAAGGGGAGGAAGGACTTGGGCAATGAATTAAGGATTGCATCCTTACCGAGCTGCTCATGCAAGGAAAAGCCCAGTTTACTTAGGCGCTCAATCATTTCAATCATGTACAGTACATGATCAGTGACTGAGGCTCCATCCCTCATCCGAGCATTAAAAATGGCACAACTAGTTTTGTGCCTTTCAACGTCGTCAGGCATGCCAAAGGAGTCATTCAACATTTGAAGCATCTCCTGGGGCTAGGCATTCTCGAACCTGCGGCTGAACTCATCATTCATTGCCGCCACCATTATGCACCGAACGGTGGTGCGATCGTTGAGCCACTTCTGATAAGTGTCTCGGACCATCCCTCTAACGTTCGGGGCTGGCTTCTCAGGTGCTGGATCCGTTACTACATAAAGGATCCGCTCATGCTCAAGGATGATTTTTAATTTTTGATACCAGCTATCAAAATTAGGTCCCATGAGTTTGTCATTATCTAATAATGACCGGAGCGACAGGGTAGTGGCCATAGCTGTATAAAGGAAAACCAGACCTCTATCAGTACATAAATTATAAATACTAAAGACTTGGACTTTAGTCTAAAGTTTCTCTCAATATTTTTATGAACTGGTAGCCTCAACCTTCAATTCGAGGAATTACTTTAATTCCTTAGTGGGTACTAGAATCTACACAAACTACACACGAGCCCAACTTTGGTTGGTCAACCCATGTGCATCTATGGGTAGGTTCATAACCAGTTGTTTCTCTAAACAACTTCTAGTAATTGATTTTGCCCCAGAACCTAATCAGTAGACTTTGGCCTCCACTGAAAAGATTTGGTTAGGTCCAACCATTAACATGATTTGATTTGATGAATCGAACCAATAAATGATCAGGCCCGACTTTGGCCAGCCAACCTGACCACCATCAGAAAGACTCAAACCAAATTATCATATTAGGAATGATAATTTCATTAGTCAATAAGCACCAAGCCTTTGGGCCTCCAATGATTATTAAACTAATGGACACATTATCACTCACTTAATGGGAGGCTATGACTTAGTTATCAATATAACTTAATCATTTTTAGGGACCTAATAATTTTTGAGGATTTTATTAAAGGATAGATGAGAAGAAAATATCCAGCCAATTTCAATCCTCCCACTGACTTCACCAAGTCAGATTAAAAAAAAAAGATTTAATTAAAGATGGCATTAGGAGCACCTAAATCAATCAAACTGATTTACCTAATGACATGGGTGAGCCCTAATCACCAAGTGATCTAATCAAAATCTAATTCACCAGGTTGGCCAGGTAAGTGAGATTAGTGGTGGGGATAAGCCATTAACTCATCAGAGATCGAATCACTGCGAGTAGCTCCTGCTTAAAAATCACTGGTCAAACTGCCAAACTTACCTTAAACACCAACCGGTTTATTAGTTTTAATTTGATCAACTTAGTAAATAGGGTTCCACTGCGTAGCCATGAATTAAGTCCATCTTGGTCTAGTTAAAGACATGGACCCATTCAACTATAACTATTGGAGTTGAGTCTAGAGTATCCTTGACCTAATCTAATTCAACTTTTGATTAGATTTGAATAATTACTCTAATTTAGTCTATTTCTTTAAGCTAACCTTAGGTCTAACCCAATTATGGACCTAATCCATCTAACCCATTGACCCACAATTTTATGCAATTGTCTTAGGTCTTAATTCATAATTTTAGACCTACTAGACAACACTTAATTCTTTTAATTAAGTATTTGGACTGATGGGTCAGGATTTGGCATTTCGAAAATAATTTTTAAATTTGAAAGGTTTTATTTTTTGTTCACCAAATATGTTGACTCATTTCATAAATAAATTAGCACATTTCATAAATAGCAATCCTATTGCTAATTACATAACAGAAAATAACTCAATCAAAATAAATCATGAATATTCCTTTAGATCTAATCTAACTCATTCATGATAAATTTTATAATTGAACCTTTACAATTAATTCCTTTCACTGCTTCATCTGCATGGGATATAATTGCAGCGGCACCCCTACCACCATAGGAGACCCCATCGAATGGGAGGAGAGGGCCTTTAAACCCTACTTTTCTCCTATGACCGGACGGTCATGGCAACCAACCCAATTTGATTATTTGCTACTTTGATCAAGTATATCTAAATATTCTAATTTCAAAATTTAAATTTCAAATTTCAAATTTTAAACTTTGAATTTCAAATTTCAAACAAATTTTAAATTTCAAATTTCAAATTTTTGAATTTCAAATTTTGAATTTCAAATTTTGAATTTTAAATTTGAATTTCAAATTTGAAATTTCAACCAAATTTCAAATTTTAAATTTTGAATTTTAAATTTTTAAATTTTGAATTTTAAATTTTAAATTTCAAAATTCAAATTTTAAATTTCAAATTTTTGAATTTTGAATTTCGAACAACTTTCAAAATTCAAATTTTAAATTTTAAATTTTAAATTTAAACTTTTAGATTACAACTTAATCTATGCATGTAAATATATATATCATATCTAAGAACCCGCTCTAATACCATTTGTGGGGAAATTCAGTGCCGGGGTAAAATGATAATTTTAAAACTTTTTCAAAATTATGATTTTACAGTGAAAAAATATTAATTAATCTAATTAATTAACATAAATTTACCCTACACTAGGATCTAAATATGATATATAGCATGCATGCATTTAAATTTGAATTTCGAATTTGAACAATAAATACTTTATTGTAATATGTTCAGAACACAATACCTTTGTGCGGGTAGTAGATCGCCGCAATCTGATCACCGTCGGGAGAGTCTGATCATTGTAATACAGCCACACAGCATGTTTGGCCTCTGCGGATCATCTACATGAAGCTCCCGATCTAATCGACTCCTCACAAGTGCTAGCTCATTGTAGGGCCCTTTTGACGGTCGATGCTGATCGAACTCCTTCGATCGATGTCTGTCGATTCATCGGATACTCTGGATCATCAACAGACATGCTTGAGAGGATGTTGAAGATCTTCCTAAGATTTTGTGGGCTTACGACACTCGTAGCTCACTTTCTCACTCCCTGAACCCCAGGCTAAAACTCTAGGGAACTCACCGGAAACCTTGCACCCACTTTTCTTTCTTTTCTTTTTTTTTCTTGGAAGGATATGGACTTCCTTCTCATGCACAAAACTTCTCACATCCCAAAATTTTTCTTCAAAAATCTTCTTCTTGCACGCCCCACTCTTCTCCTCCTTTTATAACAAAGTCAAAAGTCTTATCCAAAAGAAAGGATAAAGATGAGTAATTGCACATTTGAATTCAAATCAAATTTTGAATTCAAATGAACACCAACTCATCCCTTATCCACTAAAGGTGTGAGGCGAGGCTTAAATTGTGCATGGAGTGATTTCATGAGAAACCTTTTCTCATGTAATAAATGGGGCGTAAAAAAAGGGATAAGGTGCAAAGATTGATTGCCCATTCAAATTCAAACTTTATTTTGAATTTGAATGGCCAACCAATCATCCTTATCCATTCATATGGCACATTGAAGTGGGGTGTGGAGATGAAGGAACCAGATCTAGGGTTTCAGGGTTAGATCTTGAAAAAGAGGGTTAGATCTTGAAACTTTTTCAAGATCATACAGCGGAAGACTAAAATAAATCAAAATTTATTTTTTAAGATCAAAAAATCCCTAGATCTAAGATCCTATTACATGATTATTACATGGCATTAAATCAAAAATTAAAATATATAAATATAGCATGAACTACATGTTGATCATATCAACATGTTTCTATACTACATCTAATGTATGTATTAAACAATAGATCAGATCTATTACCTTGCAAGTTAGATGTTCTAACCTTGCTGATCTGGGCTTGAGGATGATGTTGCAAGCCGCACATGCGTCCGCCCTCTAGGAGTCATCCACACGAGCTCACGAATCTCGATCAGAAGTCCTGCTTCAGAAAATCAGCACAGTATGCTAGTACTGCGTTGATCCTTCTTTGATGGTTGATCAGGTGCCTCCTTCTTCTTGATTTGGACTCTTCCAAAGATAGAAAGTAAAAGGAGTTTTAGATCTGAGACACTCTCAGGAAACTCAAGTTGGAAAGAGGAAAGATATGAAAACAAGAATCCAAGAAGAAGACCCTCTTCTTCTTCACGTTTTTCTCTCTAGACACCCAAACTTGCATCTTTTATATCTCCATGACGCAAAGGTATTTCTCTCTGATTTTTGGATGGCACAAAGGTCTTATATAGAGAGATATGATAGAGTCCTTGTCTAGGTCAAACACCTAGTCAAGGCTTATCCAAACATGGCAAGTTAAGGGATGCCCAACTCTTGAGCACCTCCTTCATATTTTCGTGTATGGATCAACAGAAAAGGGTGCACAATGTATACCCTAAAAGCCATGAAAATTCTAAAAAAAATTTGGATAAATTTGGTGCAAAATTGAAAGAGTTTTGGATTTCTGAAACTCTATCTCATAGAATTCGAAATCCAAACTTATTCCTTTTAGATTTGATCCAAACCACCTTCCATGTAAGAAAGAAGAGAGGAGACCTTTTGTGAACGTGGGAGAAATCTGAGAGAGGGCTTTTGTCGCACAAAATATGTGGAGATTGGCGTTGAATAAGAGAGAGGGCGTGGAGAAGGATTATGTGGCGCAAGGTGGAATCCTAGTCTTACTAGAATTCTGTCTTATGACTTGTTTTAATTTGATTTTCCAAACCAAATCAAATCAAAATTAGATCAATCTAATTAAAATAGGTCTTAACCTAATTAAGAACCTAATTTAATCAGATTAAATTAGATTTAAATCTGATTTAATTTTCTAATCAAATTAGAAATTAGATTGACCCAAGTCCTAGTTGAACTAGGACTAGTTTTTCCTTGCACTTGGCTTATCCAATAAACCAATTGGACTTGATCCAATCAAGCCTAAAATAAATCTAATTAAATCATTTTAATTAGACTTAATCTTAGCCCATTGGCTTAATCAAATTAAGCCAATTAGCAATCGAATTGCTAATCGATCCTCCTGCAACACTTGCACTGGGTTAAATGTCAATCGTATTGATCATTTAACCCTGGAACGATTCTTAATCGTTGATCAACCATCTGATCGGATCATGAACTCTAATGTGTGTGACCTCATAGGTCCGAACCTAAACCGGTAGCATAGAAATAAATTTTTATACCAATCGAAGTGACCATCTAGCAATGGTACCCGACGACCGGATAGGTCGAATGTGTAGAACAACATCCTTAGAACCCATGCGGATATAGTTTTCATATAATTCATCCCCTTGACCAAAATGATCATAGGACACCCCAGAGTTTAACTGTCAACTCTGATCAGGTTGTCCACATTGTATTTCAAAATATCAAATCCATCTGATGGATTACCTTGGCCAAAGTTTTGCTAAATTGAAATACAGCGACTCATTCTTCTCCAACTCTTGGAGTGGTCAATTTCATCTCAATCACACTCTGACTTCGCAAGTACTTGACTATGCCCAGAAGCCTTCCGTCCCTGAATTAAAAATTCAGTTAGTCCAGTACCAAAGCAGAGTGAGTTGCTTGCAAGTCACTGAGGCGATCTCAGGTCTAAGGGACACTTATACCTATATCCCATCAGAGACATTCTCGACAGCAGAATACTCTGGAGTTGGTCACGTTCAATGATGATGTACCCTTACATCTCACCTGTATGCCATACCAGTGTCTCCACACTCTTTGGTTAAGAGGACAACCAACCCATATGGCCTACAGCGACCTATGCTCGATAGAAGCTGTCGTCCTTATTAACAGCCTATCATTTGGTCGTGAACAGTTTTAAGGACTAATCGATAAATTCTCTCTTTATCGAACCTAAATAGTCCTAAGGACTTCATCATAACAATGGAGTTCATTAGAAGATGAAAGCTTATGATGAAGATGCCAAATATATTTTATTTATTAATAAATCAATTACAATACTTGGTTGCTCAACCGTCAACAGCTTGACGATTGGCTTTTTGGGACACATTTCTCAACAACTCCCACTTGTCCTAAAGCCACTCGGCACAGTATCTAATACCCATCTTCGACTTGTGGTTGTCGAACTCTTTTATTGCCAGGGCTTTAGTGAAGGGGTCGGCTAGGTTCTCCTTTTCGTCGATCTTCTGAAGGTCGACATCACCTCGATCCATGATCTCTCGGATCAGGTGGAAGCGGCGCAAGATGTGCTTCATCTGCTGATGTGCTTTGGGTTCCTTCTCCTAAGCTATGGTACCAGTGCTGTCACAGTACAGCAGGACTGGACCATCGAGGGAGGGTGCTACTCCGAGCTCGTTGATGAATTTCCTCAGCCACACAGCTTCCTTCGCGGCATCTGATGCAGTGATATACTCCGCTTCACAAACAGAGTCTGCCACAGTATGCTGCTTGGAACTCTTCCAGCAGATGGCTCCACCATTCAGAGTAAAGATATAACCCGACACACTCCTGCTGTCATCATGGTCAGATTGAAAGCTGGAGTCTGTGAACCCCACAAGTTTCAGATCTGACTCACCATAAACCAACCATTGGTCCTTAGTATTTCTCAAATACTTAAGGATGGCTTTAACCACTTTCCAGTGATCTTCTCCAGGATCATATTGGTATCTACTCACTACTCCTAGTGAGTATGCCACATCTGGTCTTGTACATGTCATGGTGTACATGATAGATCCCACGGCTGAAGCATATGGGACTCTACTCATACGCTCTCTCTCTTCAGTAGTTGTCGGACAATCCTTCTTAGAGAGAGAAATTCCATGGCCTATCGGTAGATAGTCCTTCTTGAAATTCTCCATGCTGAACCTCTTCAGCACAGTGTCTATGTACATGGACTGGGATAACCCAAGCATCCTTTTAGATCTATCCCTATAGATCTTCATCCCTAGGATATAGGATGCTTCACCCAAGTCCTTCATGGAGAACTGTGATGACAACCAAACTTTTATTCCCTATAGTGCAGGGATGTCATTCTCGATTAAGAGAATGTCATCCACGTACAAGATAAGGAATACCACAACTGGACCATTTACCCATTTATAGATGCAGGGCTCTTCTCCATTCTTAATGAAGCCATACATTTTGATCACCTTATCAAAATGCATGTTCCAACTCCGAGATGCTTGCTTCAGTCCATAAATGGATCTCTGAAGCTTGCACACCTTGGACTCATCTGTGGATGTAAACCCTTCAGGTTGTATCATATACACCTCTTCGGTCAGCTCTCCATTCAGGAAAGCTGTCTTTACATCCATCTGCCAGATCTCATAATCTAGATGGGCAGCTATTGCAAGTATTATCCGAATGGATTTGAGCATTGCCACAGGAGAAAACGTCTCATCATAGTCAATACCATAATGTTGATGATACCCCTTGGCAACCAGACGGGCTTTATAGGTCTCCACCTTTCCATCTGTGCCCCTCTTCCTTTTGAAGACCCATTTACACCCAATGGGTTTAACCCCTTCAGGTGGGTCAACCAATGTCCATACATCATTGACCTTCATGGACTCCATTTCGGATTTCATGGCTTCAAGCCATTTCTCGAAATCAGGTCTCTGCATAGCATCCATATAGGTGATCGGATCCTCATTATTCTCATCAAGTTCGATGGGATCACTGTCCCGGACCAAGAAATCATAGTATCTGTCCGGCTGACGCGGTACTCTATCGGATCACCTTAATGGTACAGGTATATTGGGCTCCGGATCTGATCTAATCATATCCGACTCAGGTTCAGCTATTGGTGTCGGTCCTTCTACCTGTTGAACTTCATCAAGTTCAACCTTAGAGGCAATGGTTCCTTCACCAAGGAACTCCTTTTCTGAAAAGATTGCCTTAAGGCTGACGAACACCTTTTGTTCATCAGCATGGTAGAAAAAATATCCTTTTGTCTCTTTGGGGTACCTTATGAATGAGCATTTGTCAGACCTAGGTCCAAGTTTGTCTGTGACTAATCGTTTGACATAGACCGGGCACCCCCAGACCCTAAGGTGTGAAAGTGCTGGCTTACGTCACGTCCATATCTCATATGGAGTCTTAATTACAGACTTACTTGGAATCCTATTTAACAGATAACAGGCCGATTCGAGTGCATATCCCCAGAAGGATATCAGCAAGCTTGCAAAAATCCATCATGGATCGGACCATGTCTAACAAAGTTCGATTCCTCCTTTCAAACACACCATTATGCTGTGGTGTTCCTGGAGGAGTCCATTGGGAGAGAATCCCATTCTCTCCTAGATATGTGAGAAACTCACTAGAAAGATATTCTCCTCCTCGATCAGATCGAAGAGTTTTAATACTCTTCCCAGTTTATTTTTCTACTTCACTTCAGAATCGTTTGAACATTTCAAATGAATCCGACTTATGTTTCATCAGATAGACATATCCATATCGGGATAGGTCATCCGTGAAAGTTATGAAGTAGAAATATCCACCTCTAGCACTGGTGCTCATGGGCCCACATACATCAGTATGTACTAGGCTCAAGAGCTTAGTAGCTCTCTCACCTTTTCTAGTAAAAGGTGACTTGGTCATTTTATCAAGAAGACAGGACTCACAGGTTGGAAGTGATTCACAATCACTAACTTCGAGGATTCCCTCTTGAGTCAACCTGTTTATTCTTTCTTGTTTATATGACCTAGCCTACAGTGCCATAAGTAGATATCTGACACACTATCTAATCTAGGGTGCTTGCCAGTAGAATAGACTCTTATCAGGCTTGACCTTTTTGGTCTGGCTCTGCACTGATGTCCTAGCCTGAACTTGCACCTTCTTTACTTTCTTCTTCTTGTTCTTCTTCCCTTTCTTAAAAGGTCGAGAACCAGAAGACGAACCTCCCACTAAATTCACCGACTCCTTGTGAAGTTGGTGATCCTTCTCAATGTTCTGAAGCAACCCCAGTAACCTGTGGTAGTTCTCTTCAGGCTTTGTCATTCTATAATGAGTGAGGAATGGGAGATAAGACTTGGGCAGCGAGTTCAGTATTGCATCTTTCCCAAGCTGCTCATGCAAGGAAAAGTCGAGCTTGCTCAATCATTCCATCAGCTCGATCATGTACAATACATGATCAGTGACAGAGGCACCATCCCGCATTTTGGTGTTGAAGATGGCACAAGGGCATCCCTCCCAACACTTGAAGCTTGTCCTTTGGCTGAGCCATCTCGAATCTGCGACTGAACTCGTCGCTCATGATAGCCAGCATGATACAGTGCACCGTGGTCCGATCACTGAGCCACTTCTGGTAAGTGTCTCTGATTGTTCCACGTGCATTGACAGCTGGCTCCTCAGGTGCAGGATCTATTATCACATATAGGATCCATTCATGCTCCAGGACTATCTTCAACTTTCGGTACCAGCTACCGAAGTTGGGTCCCACCAACTTATCATTGTCCAACAATGATCGGAGCGATAGGGAAGTGGCCATATTTGCACAAAGGAGAACCATAACCTAATTAGTAATTGATTCATTAAACCTAAAGATTTGGACTTTAATCAAAAGGTTTCTCCTATTATTTTATTCGAATTGGTAGCCTCTACCTCCAACTCGAGGAATTACCCTAATTTCTTAGCGGGTACTAGAATCCACTTAGACTGCACACAAGCCCAACTTTGGTTGGTCAACCCATGTACATCTAAGGGTAGGTTCATTACCAATTGTTTCTCTAAATAATTTCTAGTAATTTTAATTTTGCCCCAGAAACCTAATCAGTAGGCTTTGGCCTCCACTGTAAGGATCCGGTTAGGTCCAACCATTAACATGATCATACTTGGTGTATCTAACCAACGAATGATTAAGCCCAACTTTGGTTGGCTCACCTAACCACCATTAGAGAGACACTTCCAAGTCATCATATGATGAGTGATAATTCCATTAGTCAACAAGCACCAGGCCTTTGGGTCTGCAATGATTATTGAGTTAATGAACTCATTATCAAACACCTTAATGGGAGGCTATGACTCAGTTATCTCCATAACTTTTCATTTTAAGGACCTAATAATTTTAGAAGATTTAAATAATTTAGAGGATGAGGTCAGATGAACCAGCTTATCATGATCCTCCCACTGGCTTCACCAAGTCAGCTTAAGGGAGACCAGGGCTGGTCTAGGAGCACCTAAATCAGTCACACATGGGTCAGCTCGAATAGTCAAGTGATCCGATCAAAACATAATTTCACCAAGAGATCAGGTAAGTTCGATCAGTGGGAGGGTCTGCCAAAGCTTGCCTTAGACACCATCAGAAATGGCCAGGTAAGCGGGCTCCCAATTAAAAACCACCGGTCTGGTTTACCTTAGACACCAACTGGTTTAATTAGTTTCGATTAGATCAACCTAACAGTTCGTGCTAGACCGCTTAGCCAAGAATCAAGTCCATTTGATTCTCGTTAAAGACATGGACTTGACCAACTACAACTATTGTAATTGATCTAGAGAATCCTTGACCTAATCTAAGACAATAATTGATTAGATTTAGTCAATTCTCTAATTAAGTCCATCTTTAATCTAACCATAGGTCTAACCCAATTAATGGACCTAATTCTCACTAACCCATTAACCCAATGTGTTATGATTTGTGTCTTAGGTTCTTCAATTCACAATCCTAGAACCTAATCAAACAACTTCTTAATTCTTAATTAAGTTTTGGGCTGAGGGTTGGGTTCAGCTTTTCAAAAAATAATTTTCATATTTGTAAAACAATTTTACAATATGATTCTACCAACCATATTGCATGTTTGATTCATAATCAAGATGCAAGTGAAATAAACATGAAACTACTTTAGATCTAATCTAAACAGGTTCATGTAATTGAAATAATTTCAACTTTAAACAATTTCTTTGTACAAAAATTATTAACAAAGAGATTTTATTTCAGATTTAAATATCTTTTAAATCTAATAAATCATAAATTTAATCTAGATCATATCTAATAAATTTATGATTAAAGATAGATCTACACAAACTAGGACAACCTTTGCACTGTAAGGGATAAACCTTACAGCAGGACAACCTTGCAGTTTGTGATTGATCTAAAATTTTAATTTCATATTTAATAATCAGATTATAAATTAGATTTAATCTAAAAAATAATCTAAGCATGTATAAATAATCATGTAATAAAGAACCTAGGCTCTGATACCAATTGAAGGAACCAGATCTAGGGTTTCAGGGTTAGATCTTGAAAAAGAGGGTTAGATCTTGAAACTTTTTCAAGATCATACAGCGGAAGACTAAAATAAATCAAAATTTATTTTTTAAGATTAGAAAATTTCTAGATCTAAGATCCTATTATATGATTATTACATGGTATTAAATCAAAAATTAAAATATATAAATATAGCATGAACTACATGTTGATTATATCAACATGTTTCTATACTACATCTAATGTATGTATTAAACAATAGATCAGATCTATTACCTTGCAAGTTAGACGTTCTAACCTTGCTGATCTGGGCTTGAGGATGATGTTGCAAGCCGCACATGCATCCGGCCTCTAGGAGTCGTCCACACGAGCCCACGAATCTCGATCAGAAGTCCTGCTTCAGGAAATCAGCACAGTATGCTAGTACTGTGCTGATCCTTCTTTGATGGTTGATCAGGTGCCTCCTTCTTGATTTGGACTTTTCCAAAAATGGAAAGTAAAAGGAGGAGTTTCAGATCTGAGACACTCTCAGAAAACTCAAGTTGGAGGGAGGAAAGATATGAAAACAAAAACCCAAGAAGAAGACCCTCTTCTTCTTCACATTTTTTTCTCTAGACACCCAAACTTGCATCTTTTATATCTCCACGACCCAAAGGTATTTCTCTCTGATTTTTGGATGGAAAAAAGGCCTCTCAAATATATAATTTTTCTTAAAATTTCATGAAGAAACTCATCTTATATAGAGAGATATGATAGAGTCCTTGTCTAGGTCAAAAACCTAGTCAAGGCTTATCCAAACATGGCAAGTTAAGGGACGCCCAACTCTTGAGCACCTCCTTTATATTTTCATGTATAGATCAACAGAAAAGGGTGGACAATGTATACCCTAAAATCTACAAAAATTCTAAAAAAAATTTGGATAAATTCGGTGCAAAATTGAAAGAGTTTTGGATTTCTAAAACTCTATCTCATAGAATTCGAAATCCAAACTTATTCCTTTTAGATTTGATCCAAACCACCTTCCATGTAAGAAAGAAGAGAGGAGACCTTTTGTGAACGTGGGAGAAATCTGGGAGAGGGCTTTTGTCACACAAAATAAGTGGAGATTGGCGTTGAATAAGAGAGAGGGCATGGAGAAGGATTATGTGGCGCAAGGTGGAATCCTAGTCTTACTAGGATTCTGTCTTATGACTTGTTTTAATTTGGTTTCCCAAACCAAATCAAATCTAAATTAGATCAACTCAATTAAAATAGGTCTTAACCCAATTAAAAACTTAATTTAATTAGATTAAATTAGATTTAAATCTGATTTAATTTTCTAATCAAATTAGAAATTAGATTGACCCAAGTCCTAGTTGAACTAGGACTAGTTTTTCCTTGCACTTGGCTTATCCAATAAACCAATTGGACTTGATCCAATCAAGCCCAAAATAAATCTAATTAAATCATATTTAATTAGACTTAATCTCAGCCCATTGGCTTAATCAAATTAAGCCAATTAGCAATCGAATTGCTAATCGATCCTCCTGCAACACTTGCACTGGGTTAAATGTTAATCATATTGATCATTTAACACTAGAACGATTCTTAATCGTTGATCAACCATCTGATTGGATCATGAACTCTAATGTGTGTGACCTCATAGGTCCGAACCTAAGCCGGTAGTATAGGAACAAATTTCTATACCAATCGAAGTGACCATCTAGCAATGGTACCCGACGACCGGATAGGTCGAATGTGTAGAACAACATCCTTAGAACCCATGCGGATATAGTTTTCATATAATTCATCCCCTTGACCAAAATGATCATAGGACACCCCAGAGTTTAACTGTCAACTCTGATCAGGTTGTCCACATTGTATTTCAAAATATCAAATCCATCTGATGGATTACCCTGGCCAAGGTTTTGCTAAATTGAAATACAGCGACTCATTCTTCTCCAACTCTTGGAGTGGTCAATTTCATCTCGATCACACTCTGACTTCGCAAGTACTTGACTATGCCCAGAAGCCTTCCATCCCTGAATTAAAAATTTAGTTAGTCCAGTACCAAAGCACAGTGAGTTGCTTGCAAGTCACTGAGGCGATCTCAGGTCTAAGGGACACTTATACCTATATCCCATCAGAGACATTCTCGACAGCAGAATACTCTAGAGTTGGTCACGTTCAATGATGATGTACCCTTACATCTCACCTGTATGCCATACCAGTATCTCCACACTCTTTGGTTAAGAGGACAACCAACCCATATGGCCTACAGCGACCTATGCTCGATAGAAGCTGTCGTCCTTATTAACAGCCTATCATTTGATCGTGAACAGTTTTAAGGACTAATCGATAAATCCTCTCTTTATCGAACCTAAATAGTCCTAAGGACTTCATCATAACAACGGAGTTCATTAGAAGATGAAAGCTTATGATGAAGATGCCAAATATATTTTATTTATTAACAAATCAATTACAATACTTGGTTGCTCAACCGTCAACAGCTTGATGATTGGCTTTTTGGGACACATTTCCCAACAGAAGAGGGCTTGGCATGAGGAAAAAATTCATGAGAAGTTTCTTCTCATGAATTCAAATGGGTGCAATGGAAGTGAGGTGGCGCATGGAGATTGGGTCAAGGTGGTTTAATTATTTAAACCAACCTAATTGAACCAAATAAGTTAGGTCCAATTAGACTAATTTAAATCCAACTAAATTAGGCTTAATTAGGCTCAATAAAATCCTAATCAAATCAGAAATTGATTAAGCCCAACCCCTGATTAAATCAGGGACCAAACCATCTCGACGATTAGGTCAACTCTTAACCTAATCGGGTCAAACCCAACGAAATCCAATTCAATTGGACTTGATCCAAAAATAATTATTCAATCAAATTGAGTTAATTAGTGATTAAATCACTAATTAAACCTCTCATAAATATTGAGTCCAAATCTGATGGGCAATCAGGCATCAGAATTCATCGATATGTAATCCTGATCGAAAAGTCCCAACCAATGGTACTCTTGACCCCGGTACCCACAATGTGTGGAACTCATGATCAGAGAATCCTGATTCTCAATCACTGAGTTTCAAATATGTAGAATTCTACATCAGCCATCAGATTAGATAGGAACCTCTAATGTGTGTGACCCTACAGGTTCGAACCTAAGCCAGTAGCACAGGAACCAATTCTTGTACTAATCGAAGTGACCATCTAGCAATAGTACCCGACGTTCAGATATGTCGAATAGTCATAATCGCAACACTCAGAACCTACATGAATATGGTTACTGTATAATTCATCCTTTTGACCCTTGTGTTTAGGATGACTCAGGGTTAAACTGTCAACCCTGATCAGATCATCCGAATCGTGCTCAACTCAAACAGTCCTGTGACTCCTCACAAGGACTACCCTGACCAAAGTTTTACTAAATTGAAATACGACTGTACACAGCTCCTAAACTGGAGTGGTCAATCCCATCTTGACACACGCACCGACAAGTCAAGTACTTGACTACACCCAGCAGCCTTCCGTCATTGAATTAGAAATTCAGGTAGTCCAGTGCCTAAGTGCAGTGAGTTGCTTGCAAGTCACCGTGGCAGTCTCAAGTCGGAGGGATATTTATACCCATATTCCATCGGAGCAAATCTTGACAGCAGAAATAGCTCTGGAGTCGGTCACGTTCAGTGCAGATGTACCCTTATTCTCACCTGTATGCCATACCAGTATCTCCACACTCATTGGTTAAGAGGACAACCAACCTATATGGCACACAACGATCTATGCTTGATAAACATTGTCATCCTTGGTAACAACGTATCATTTGATCGCGAACAAATTTAAGGACTAAATGATAAATCCTCCTTTGTCGAGTCGAAATAGTCCTAAGGACTTCACCACAATATAGGAGTTCATTAGAAGATGAAACATTTTATGATGAAAAATATCAAAATAATTTTTATTAATTCATAATTCATATACATATACAAAAATGAGCACAACCGTCAACAGGTTGATGATTGGCTTTGGGACACTATTCCCAACAGCATAATCATTTGAGAAAAAGGAGGGTCAGTACAGATATCCTCACCATAAGCAGGGAGAGCATGGCGGAGCTCTTCGATCCACCAGTTCATCTCTTGGAACCTTCGATCCAAGAGATCCTCTCGATTGCAAATCTTGAGAGTCTTCTGGCAGAATGGAGGTAAGGACCCTCCGGGGGTGGAATCATGATCAAACAGAGGGTTCTCCACCTTCTGCTTCCCCTTTTCGGGGGATACAGGGTGACTGACCCAAGTGGGCCATCCGATCGTCGGATTTTGGAACTCTAGTGATGCTCTTTCCAGCCGTGCAAATGCTTGCGGCTGCTGCTGCTGCTGCATGGCCTGCACCGCTTCGGTGAGGCCCCTAACCTATTGAACTAACAGGTTGAACTGCTCCATGCCGACTGCCGTTGTCGGAGGAGGAGGAGCCTGAGAAACTGGAGACAAGGCTGGAGCTGACAAATCTTGCTGAGATCTAGCCACGGAGGCCGTAGATCGCCTGGTGGATGCCTTTCAGGGAGGCATCAGGTTGGGATCTGGTCAGAGAAGAAGAAGAAGATGTCGAAGAAGATGATCGGAGACAGTCCCGTTGAGTACTCCTTTAAAAATAAGGGTCCTGCGAAGACACAGGCTCCTTCCTCTAGCACCAATTCTGTTGGTACAAAATTTTACTGATGTTGGAGAAGCTGGAGTCGAGGGGATCATGGCCACCATCCGGACCTGCAAGGAAAGTCTAAATCGAAGTTGGGGGTGCTCCGGCAAGACCCTTCGATGCGCAAGTCAGTACTTTGCCTCAACAGAAATAGAGCACTCGAATGAGATTTTAGCAGAGTTTAGAGATAGTACTTAGAGCTTAGAGGAGAATGTATCTTGGGGGTCTCTTTTATAGACGGGAGAGTGTAATCGATTGACAGCGACATCCGTAACTACCTGGTAGTGGGCCGTTCGGGGCCACATGGAGTTTGTTATAGAGAGTGGAGTGGTGTCCGTTATCGCGACTTGTCGGGGAGTGGTGGGGCCACATGGAGTTTGTTACAGAGAGTGGAGTGGTGTCCATTATCGTGACTTGTCGGGGAGTGGTGGGGCCACGTGGAGTTTGTTATAGAGAGTGGAGGGGTGTCCGTTGTCGCGACTTGCCAAGAAGTTCGGGTCGGATGGCTGAAGCTCGGTTGGGAAGTCTGGTGGAGCGGAATAGCTCTCTGTCTCAGCAATTTAAGAGAAGCTCGGATGTTTTCAAGGTTGCTGATGGGTTAACTGTTGTTTGGTGCCTTAGGTGTTGATGATGCAGATGGAAGTCATCTGTTGTAGAAGCCCGAATGAAAACTTTCTGTTGGAGAAATCTGGCTGGAGTCTGATTGCTAGAGAAGTTCATCTGGAATTTATCTGATGTAGAAGCTTA
The DNA here is from genome assembly GCF_000442705.2 of Elaeis guineensis. Lineage (NCBI taxonomy): Eukaryota > Viridiplantae > Streptophyta > Magnoliopsida > Arecales > Arecaceae > Elaeis > Elaeis guineensis. Next base: position 77,307,730 of record NC_026000.2, read on the forward strand.
TTTGAAGACTGTCCGCTAGAGAGGTCCAGTTGCATGAGGAATCCGACAGAAGGTCAGTCGATAGTGAAATTCGAAAGGTGCTATAGAAGGTCGACCGATAGAAGAGTTTAGAAGGCATTGTGGAAGCTCGTCCGTTGGAGGAGTCTGGAGGACACTGTGGAAGGTCGACCGCTGGAGAGGTTCGAAGGGAATTTATCCATTGGAGGGTCTGGTTGGCACTATTGAAGTCCGATTGGCACTGAGAGGTACGAAAGACATCGGAGACAATCGATCACTTTAGAAATCTAGATGCTGGAGCCCGTCCGTCGTAGAAGTTCGTCTGAAATCCATCCACTGTAGAAGTTTGGATGGAGTCCAGTTCTTGTAGGAGTCCGAAAGGAGGTCATTTATTGTAGAAGCTCGGATGGAGACCGATTACCATGGAAGTCTGAATGGAGACCGCTTATTGTAGAAGCTCGGACGAAGATCGGTTGCCATGGAAGCCTGAACGGAGACCACTTATTGTAGAAGCTCGGACGAAGTTCGGTTGCCGTGGAAGTCTGGATGGAGACCGCTTATTGTAGAAGCTCGGACGAAGATCGGTTGCCGTAGAAGCCCGGATGGAGATCGCTTATTGTAGAAGCTCAGACAAAATTTGGAAGGCGATCAATCACTGTAGAAACATGGATGGAGTCTGGTTACTATAGAAGTCCTGCTGCTGGGGAAGCCCGAACATTGACAAAGTCCGAAAGAAGCTCGGAGTAAAGTCAATCGTGACAGGAGGAAGTCTGGAAGAGATTCGAAGAGTAATCGATGACCGTAGAAAATCGACTGATAGTGAAGCCCAGAGAGTATTTGGAGAAGTCCAATAGATGACTGAAGGAGCTCATCATCGGAGAAATTCGGAGGGTACGATAGGAGTTCGTCCTTTGGAGAAATCCAAAGGACACTATGGAAGGTCGACTGCTGGAGGAGTCCGAATGGAACTGTGGAAGCTCGGACGGTCGGGGGAGTTCAGAAAGATGCCGCACAAGGTCGGAAGCCGGAAGAGTCCTGGGAGGGTTGGCCTCTTACGAACTTCGACTGGGGTTATTTTATACCCAACATAGGACAACTTCTTCTCTTGTTCTCAGGTCAATGAAATCAAATTTTCTAAATTATTAGGTCCATAAAATGATACAATTATGAGATAACTTGTTCATAGCCTTTCATTAAGGTGCATGATAATGAGTCTAATATTTCAAATAGGTATTAGAGGCACCACATGCCTGGTGTCTATTACGTATTGAAATTATCATTCATCATATGATTATTTTGTTGTGCCTTCGGATCAATGCTTAGATTGGTCGAGCCACACTCATGCCTGGACATCCATTTGTTGGATGCAGTTGATGTTGTCATGTTAATGGTTGGACCTAATCAAGATTTTCAAAAGAACCACCACATGCCTACTGAAGAGATGCTTGGGGCAAAACCTAATTGCTAGAAGTTGTTGGAGAAATAATTAATTATAAACCTACCCATGGATGCACTAGGGTTGGCCGAGCCACACTCGGGCCCGAATGCGATCTATGTGGATTCTAATGCCCACTAAAGAATTAATGTAATTCTTCAAATTGAAGGTAGAGGCTATCAATTCGTATACAATAGTGAGAGAACCTTTAGACTAAAGTCCATATCTTTTAGATTAAAAAATAATTTATATACTCATAGGTTTTATTTTTTTTTTCAGTTATGGCCAACACACTATCCCTCCGTTTGCTGTTTGACAGTGACAAGCTCACCAGATCCAACTTTGATAGCTGGTATTGAATGTTGAAGATCATCTTGGAGCATGAGAGAATTCTATACGTCCTTATGGATGAGACACCTGAAGAACCTGCTATCAATGCTACTCATGTCATGAGAGACACTTATATGAAGTGGATCAATGACCAAATGACTATGCGTTGTGTGATGAGGGTAGCAATAAATGATGAACTTAGCCATAAGTTTGAGGATGCATAGCCTGAAGAGATCATTCAAATATTGAATGAGTTTTTCGGCACCCCTGAGGATGCGAAGAGACACAAAACGTCCTATGTGGTGTTCAATGCCCATATGCGAGAGGAGGCTTCAGTCATCGATCATGTATTGTATATGATTGAGCAGATTGAACGCCTGAGCAATCTTGACTTTCTGTTGTATGAACAATTAGGCAAGGATGCTATCCTTAACTCACTATCGAAATCCTACCTATCTTTTCTCAGTCATTACAAAATGATGAAGCCTGCAGTGAACTACCATGGTTTCCTAGGGTTACTGTAGACTTTTGAGAAGGATCACTAGCTTCAGAAGGAGCTGAAGAATTTAGTGGGAGGTTCATCTGCAGATCGTCGATCCTCTAAGAGAGGAAAGAAGAAGAAGGTGTAGAAAACTCATGCCGTCGATTCTAAGTAGAGTAAAACATCAAAAGTTGATAAGAGCCAAACAGAATACTTCTTTTGTAAGAAGTTAGATCATTGAAAGAGAAATTGTCCTGCTTACATAGCCACTCATGACCCAAATAGGCCTAAGAATAAAAGAAAGAAGCAAATAGTTGCTTCACAACGTACTTATATGATAACTTCTTGTAATTTCTCTGTTTGTGATACTACTACCTGCGTGTTGGATATTGAAAGTTCAATTAATATATGCAATTTGTTACAGAAACTACAGATAAGAGAAAGTTTTGAGAGGACGAGCAGTTTCTGAACATTAGAGATTTAAGCCTTGTTCCAGTTCTAATCTTGGAAACTTTGTAGCTTGTCTTCGAGTCCAGTAGTATCATGTTAGATGAATGTCATTATTGTCCCTCCTTTTTGATGAATGTTATCTCTGGAGACCTTTTGGCCAAACTTGGTTTTAAGTTTACAATAAAGGATGATTTTTGTGATATCATTATGAATGATACTATAATTATGCATGGATAATTAAGATATGGCATATACATAATATTGTTGGATGTATACCTTAGAAGCCAATCTTGATTGATACATTTCATATATCTAGGATATGATTTTGTACTTATTGGATAGTTATATTATTATTCATATTTATGTATCCATGAATCATCCAAGGGATTAATAAGATGATGACACATATTCTCAAAGAGTTGAGAATTTGAGGCATGTGTTATTGATGATTGATTCCTAAATTGCTCCTGATCATAGGATCATCATAGGGATGGTGATTGATCCGGATAGACTAGTGCACGGATCACTTTCTTCGGACAGATGGATCTGGAGTCTGTAGCATAATGACACTGGAGCGAGAGTGCAGGTGACTGTTAGAGAACAACTAGCACTGAGCATGATCAACACGAGAAGTCACATGGATGTCTGCTCACTCATAGTGACTTTTTTGATGTTGTAGTTGTATGACTGATCCTTTGATCTGAGATGATACTACTGCTCATAGTAAGACTGCTGGAGTTTGACTGACACATCAACATGGGTCTCAAGGAGCCCTTGTAGTGGATGTTGGTGACAGTTGGTCTACTGTAGGAGTGGGGTATGCATCAAGATGAGATCTATCGACCCTAGCAGAAGGAAGTAGTCCTATGAGATTTAAGAGACTGAGTCCTTAAGTCTATGGCCATAGTAGAGTGATTGATGAAAAAAATTTTTATAGAGTCACATATGGACTCAAGCTAATTGAATTTATCATATGATCGATATTGAGGTTTGACGATTCATCCATCACTTTTCATTTAATCGAGACTCACGATAGAGGGACTATATCATATGCTAACTCCACCTAAAGGTTCATCTTTTATTCTGCTGAGTTGTCACTATATACTGCTACATGTCACTAGTGGATTGTGAGACTCGCAAGTATCACCTTGATGATCAATGATTCTTGATGGACTGAGTTAGAATTGTTTCAATCCATTGAAAAGAGTTTCAATGATATTGTGATAGAAATCATAATATATCTTACCATCAGACAGAATAGAATCTATGGGGTCACATATAAAAGAGGCTTTTGACTGATCAGATGGTTGAATTACGATTATGAATCGTAACAAGATTTGATTATTAATTTGATTGATAATTGATCCAATGCAAATATTATATTATGTAACTTACTAAAGAACTAGTGAGGTATAGGAGGATTAATTAGCAATAGGATTACTAATTGGCTCAATTTGATTGAGCAATGGGGCTTACATTAAGTCTAATTTGATTGAATTTAATTTGACTCATTATGGATTTGATTTGATCAACCCTAATAGGGTTATAGGATAACCCCAAAAGCATTAGATGATTAGTCCTAGTTGAATTAGGATTTGGATTTGATCTAATTCTTAATTAGACTAAGATGTATGAATTTTTATTTGGACTAAAATTTTTTATTTCTATGGGTGCACCAAATTCTAATTAGATTTGAATTAAAAATTTAGTTTGACTTAAGTACCAAGAAAGAGTCCAATTGGACTTGGACTCCTCCTCCAATTAGGAGATATTAAATTTAAATAGATTGGGCTCCAAATTAGATTTGGATTCCCATCCATTTTGGTCTAATCTAGTCCTAATATGATTAGGATTCATTAGTGTTTTATTGGTTTCAAAACAGCCATTTATTCAAGAATCCCATGATCATGAAACTCCTCCAATCCATGCGCCAAAATCAATCCCACATTCAACCAGTTTTGGATGCCCCCTCATAACCAGATTGAAGCGAAAATTCAGTGCAGGGGCAAAATGGTGATTTTAAATTTTTTTCAAAATTATTATTTTATAGTAAAATTATTAATTAATCTCATTAATTAATACTAATTAACCCTACACTAGGATCTAAATATGATACAATAGCATGCATTTAAATTTGAAATTCAAATTTGAAACAGTAAACTTTTTACTGTACTGTGTTCAGAACACATCACTTTTTGCGGGTAGTCGATCACCGCAATCTGATCACCGTCGGGAGGCTCTGATCATCACATCATAGCCACACTAGTGTCTAGCCTTTGCAGATCATCCACACGAAGCTCCCGTCTGATCGGCTCCTCACGAATGCTAGTTCATGATTTCACCCTTTTGATGGCTGTTGTTGATCGAACTCCTTTGATCGATGTGTGCCGACTCCTCGGATGCTCCAGATTGTCTGCACGGTTGGTTGAGAGACTGATGGATCTCTTTCTAAAATTTAGTGGACTCACAACACTCGTAGCACACCAATCTCACTTCCCGAACCCTAGGTAGAAACCCTAGGGTACACACCAAAAATCCTGCGCCCACTTCTCTCTCCTTTTTCTCTCCTCTTGGTAAATTTTGAGCACTTCAAAATTTTTCCAGAACCTCCCCACACCCCTTATCTCTTCTCTTTTTCATTGCCCACACCCCCACCCTTTCTCATTTTATAAAACATCGCAAGAGATGTTGAAAGCGTGTGAGTGGATAAGAAGAGGTGGTTGCTCACTTGAATTCAAATCAAATTTGAATTCAAGTGCCAACCAATCTTATCCTCATCCATTTGTGCGAGAAAGAAGAGATGGCGTGGCCTTCTTTTGTGCATGGAGACTTTCACGAGAAACCATTTCTCGTGTGGAATATGGGGCGCACAAAAGAGGATAAGCTGGCGCATGGTTATTTGGTTATCCATTCAAATTCAAAACCCCTTTGAATTTGGATGGGTAACAAATCAAGTTAATCCAAATAATTGGAACACAGAAACATGGGCGTGAGAGTGCTTTGCATGGGAGAAAATTCATGAGAAAATTTCTTCTCGTGAATTCAAATGGGCGCAAGGAAGTTGGGTGGCGCAGGAATTTAAAACAAGGTGGTTTGATTCAAATTGAGCCAACCTAATTAAAATAGGTTGCATTAGACCAGATTAAACCCAACATAATTAAGCTTAATTAGGTTCAATAAAATCCTAATCAAATCAAGAATTAACTAAACCTAACCCCTGATCAAATCAAGGACTAAGCCACCTTAGCGATTAGATCAACACTTAACCTAATCGGGTCAATCCAAACTGAATTCAATTCAATTGGACTTGATCAAAAAATAATTACTCAATAAAATTGAGTTAATTAGTGATCAAATCACTAATTAAACCTTTCATAAATATTGAATCCAAATTCGATGGGCAATTAGGCATCAGAGACCATCGATATGAAATCCTGATCAAAGAGTTCAAATTTCAATTTCAAAATTTGAAATTCAAAATTTTGACTCGGGTACCCAAAATGTGTGAAACTCATGATCAGAGAATCCTAATTCTCAATCATAGAGTCCTAGATACATAAGACTCATAATCAGCCATCAGATCAGAAAGGAACCTCTAATGTGTGTGACCCCGCAGGTTCGAACCTAAGCCGGTAGCACAGGAACCAATTCCTGTACTAATCGAAGTGACCATCTAGCAATGGTACCCGACGATCGGATAGGTCAAATAGTCGCAATCGCAACATTCAGAACCTACATAAATATGGTTACCGTATAATTAATCCCTTTTGACCCCTGTGTTTAGGACGACTCAGGGTTAAACTGTCAACCCTGATGAGATCATCCGAATCGTGCTCAACTCAATTAGTCCTGTGACTCCTCACTAGGACTACCCTGGCCAAGGTTTTGCTAAATTTAAACATGACTGTACACAGCTCCTAAACTGGAGTGGTCAATCCCATCTTGACACACGCACCGATAAGTCAAGTACTTGACTACACCCAGCGGCCTTCCGTCACTGAATTAAAAATTTAGGTAGTCCAGTGCCTAAGTGCAGTGAGTTGCTTGCAACTCACCGTGGCGGTCTCAGATTGGAGGGACATTTATACCCATATCCCATTGGAGCAAATCTTGACAGCAGAAATAGCTTCGAAGTCGGTCACATTCAATGCAGATGTACCATTACATCTCACCTGTATGCCATACCAGTGTCTCCACACTCCTTGGTTATGAGGACAACCAACCCATATGGCACACAACGACCTATGCTCGATAAACATTGTCGTCCTTGGTAACAACGTATCATTTGGTCGCGAACAGGTTTAAGGACTAAGCGACAAATCCTCCTTTGTCGAGTCTAAATAGTCCTAAGGACTTCACCACAACACAGGAGTTCATTAGAAGATGAAACATTTATGATGAAAAAATATCAAAATAACTTTTATTTATTTATAATTCATGTACTAATATAAAAGGAGCACAACCATCAACAAGCTGACGATTGGATTTGGGATTCTATTCCCAACAATCTCCCACTTGGCATAAAGCCAATCGGTGCAGTATCTAATAGCCATCTTCGACTTGTAGTCATTGAGCTCCTTCACCGCAATGGCTTTAGTGAATGGGTCGGCCAAGTTCTCCTTTTCGTCGATCTTCTAAAGGTCGACGTCACCTCGATCTACGATCTCCCGGATGAGATGGTAGCGGTGTAGAATATGCTTTGTCCGCTGGTGTGCCTTCGGTTCCTTCGCCTGAGCAATGGCTCCAGAGCTGTCACAGTAGAGCAAAACTGGACCAACAAGGGAGGGTGCTACTCCGAGCTCGGTGATAAATTTTCTCAGCCACACTGCTTCTTTGGCAGCATCTGATGCAGCAATATACTCTGCCTCGCATACTGAATCAGCCACAGTGTGCTGCTTGGAACTCTTCCAGCAGACAGCCCCACCATTAAAGGTAAAAATAAATCCTGACACACTCTTGCTGTCATCACGATCAGACTGGAAACTAGAATCTGTAAACCCTATAAGTCTCAAGTCTGATTCACCATATACAAGCCACTCGTCCTTAGTATTCTTAAATACTTCAGAATGGTTTTAACAACCTTCCAGTGATTCTCCCCTGGATCAGATTGGTATCTACTCACTATCCCTAGTGAGTATGCCACATCTGGTCGTGTACATGTCATGGCGTACATGATAGATCCCACTGTCGAAGCATATAGAATCCTACCCATACGCTCTCTCTCTTGAGGTGTTGTCAGACAATCCCTTTTCGAGAGAGAAATTCCATGGCCTATCAGTAGATAGACTTTCTTAAAATTCTCCATGCTAAATCTTTTTAGCATAGTATCAATGTACGTGGACTGGGATAAGCCAAGCAACCTTTTGGATCTATCCCTATAGATCCTCATCCCTAGGATGTAGGAAGCTTCTCCCAGATCCTTCATGGAGAACTGTGATGATAGCCAAATCTTTATTCCCTGTAATGCAGGGACATCATTCTCGATTAAAAGAATGTCATCCACATACAATACAAGAAATACTACTACTGGACCATTAGCCCACCTATAAATGCAGGGCTCTTCTCCGTTCTTAACGAAGCCATACGTTTTGATTGTCCTATCAAAACGTGTGTTCTAACTCCGAGATGCCTGCTTAAGTCCATAAATGGACCTTTGTAGCTTGCATACCTTAGACTCATCTGTGGATGTGAACCTTTCAGGTTGTATCATATACACCTCTTCGTCCAGCTCTCCATTTAGGAAAGCTGTCTTCACATCCATCTGCCAGATTTTATAGTCTAGATGGGCAGCTATCGCAAGCATAATCCGAATGGATTTGAGCATTGCCATAGGAGAAAATATCTTGTCATAGTCTATACCATAATGTTGACGATATCCCTTGGCAACCAGATGGGCTTTATAGGTCTCCACCTTTTCGTCTGCGTCCCTCTTCCTGTTGAAGACCCACTTACACCCTATGGGTTTCACTCCTTCGGGTGAGTCAACTAATGTCCACACATCGTTGACCTTCATGGACTCCATTTCGGATTTCATGGCCTATAGCCATTTCTCAGAGTCAGGTCTCTGCATTGCATCCATGTAGGTGATCAGATCCTCATCATTTTTATCAAGTTCGACAGGATCGCCATCCCAGACCAAGAAACCATAGTATCTGTCTGGTTGATGTGGTACTTGTCACGCCCCCGACCCGAGATTCGTGGATCGAGGGTCGCGGCAACCGCCGTATACTCATGAAGAACTCTCTCCATAAGCATGCAAGGCATCTCATCACGATATCAATGCATCGCAGCGGAATAAAATCAAATAATTATTATTCAACTGTAATTCAAGTAATTAAATCAAATGTCTTACATCCAATAAAATTTTTGCTAACAATAAAATAATAGATCTAAGTTCAATGAAGTTGACAATGCTAAATCTCGCCTCTAAAAGCTCTGTCCCAATATTTCTTCCCACGTTCGAAATTAATTATCTGAATCTGAAAAATAGAAAGAAAGGTAATGAGCTAGACAGCCCAGTAAGTAACAAGTATCTCTACCAGATATTCAGATATTATTTAATTTTTAAGAACAATGCTACAAATAACATAAAAATATATTTCATGCTGATTTAATGCAAATCCAATATTTTCAAAAATTCACACATAATATAATCAGAAATCCGATTCGATTCAAAACACTCGTAACTCAACAGCCTCGACTATGACAACGTTTAACCTCCATTGGCGGGGTCCACAGAATACCAGCGCACAACCCCCACTGGCAGGGTCCAGAAATACTAGCGCACAACCCCCACTGGCAGGGTCCACAAATACCAACGCACAACCCCCACTAGCAGGGTCCATAAAGTACCAATGTATAATCCCCATTGGTGGGGCCCACTGAAACATAGTTAGGCTGAGAGCATAAATCCGATCTATATCAAAATACATAGTACCACAATATATATCATAATCTTTCACTAAACATGTGCATAAATCGATATACCATAACATTTCAAAAGCACTTTTCTTTCAAAACATAATTTCATAAATCATGCATAATTTCAGAGAATAATTATTTATTTTCAGAATAAATATGGAATATCTCGAGAAGATGATTCATTACTTACCTTTCACGGAGCACTGAATGAATAGATCGACTAACTTCTAGGAGATTCTTCCGTGCCTATTATCCAAAATTATATTTTTACATTAATTTAATTCAAAATTAAATCTAACAAATCCCAAAATTAAAATCTTGCTTAAAATCAAACTCGTCTCTAAACTCGATCAGAATCATCAGATGAAGCCTTCCCCTACGCTAACCCTAGAAGAATAACTTTAGAGAGAGAAGAATCCATCAAGAGAGAGAAATATCCTAGAGAGAGAAAATTCTAGAGAGAGAAAGTAGAGAGAGAAAGTCCAATTTCAGAGAGAGAAAATCAGAGTTCAGACTGAAAGAAGAGAGAAAAACTCTCTCTCTCATCAATTTCAATTTTTTTTTTATTCATTTATTTATTTATTTACTTACTTATTTGTTCATATATATATATATATAAATATATATATATATATATATATTATTATTATTATTATTATTATTATATTCTTTTCTTTTCTTTTCTTTTCTTTTCTTTTTCTTCTTTTCTTTTTTCTTCTTTTTCTTCTTTTTTTTTTTTTCTTTTTTTCTTTTCTCTTTTTCCTTCTTTCTCTTTTCTTTTTCTTCTTTTTCTTTTTTTTTTTTTCTTGGTTCTTCCCGTGCCGGAACAGGGGACCGGCATTCCCTCGGCCTTGACCGGCCGTTCGGGCCACGGCCACCACGGCGGAGGCCGGCGGCCGATGGGGGCCACTACCCCAGTCACGGAGGAGACATGGCCGGCGATCACTTCCGATCGTCGGTGCCGGAAAATCCAAGGAAAAAGGCCCAAAAACAGGGCGTCTTTCTCGACCGAAAGATCGGTGATACTCGTCACCGACAGCCGTGCACAAGAGCATGGGAGAAAGGAGAAGAAGGAGGGAAAGAAGAAGGAGACTCACCTCAGCCTCCGGAGACCTCACCGGTGAGCAATTACGGCGAGAAATCGGACGGTGTCCGCGGCTCTAATTTGAGGAAATCGGAGAGAAGGAGAGAGGGAGGAGACCTATGGATCAATTCTAAAGAGAGGGAAGACCTTCTTATAGAGGGTCCTAGGATTCTGAGAGATCCTAGGACTCCTAATGCGCATGGGTCTCGCCGGAGAAGAAGACTCCTACCGAGAGTCTTCTTCTCGATTTTTACCTTATTTTTTTATTTATTTTTATTTTGGGCTTTGATCTGCTGGCTGGGCTGGGCTTGGTTGGGCTATCACATTCTTCACCCCTAAAAAGAAATTTCATCCTCAAAATTTTTCATACCTGTCACCATTGTATTGGAAGCCTGTGGATTCTGTTGAGTAAGCGCATAAACTCTTCCCTGGGTTTTAGAAATCTGTCCGCCACCCTTATGTTGTCCTTCATGAGTTCTTTTGCCAGCTTGATTTTCAGTATTTAGCGGGCAGCTAGCAATTTTATGATCCTTCTGACCACATTTGAAACAAGCACCGGTATTCCAATAGCAATCCTTATCTGCATGATTTTTGCCACATCTGGAGCACGGCTCACCATCAATCTGATGAGTCTTATTGTCTACTGCTCCCTTAGCTGATCTTTTGATGTTTTTATTATTCTGCCCTTGTGTATCATTTGATTTTTGCTCTCTTTCTTTGCTTTCTTTCTCTTTCCATACGTTCTTCATTGACTTCCCTTTCAATTATTAGTGCTTTGTTTACCACGTCGGCATAAGTTGTCAATTCATATGGAACCACTTGTTTTCGAATCTCAGTTCTCAGTCCCATCTCAAACTTGTGAACACATTCTTGCTCACCATCCACTAATCTCGTAGCAAATTTTTGCTAACTCTGTAAATTTTTGCTTCATATTCAGTCACACTCATACCCTTTTGCTTCAAATAAATAAACTCTTGTTCTTGTCATTCTACGGGGAGGCATGATAACCTTGTAGTAGTAAAACCTTATTAGATTCATTTATCTATTTGTTAGGATGGGTTTTTTTTTTTTATGGTGTTCATACTCTAACGTCCCAATATTCCTAATGTTTACCCACCTACACTCATACTATATCAAATTCTATGTGTCATAATTTATCCACTTATGCTCTGATACCATATTAATTGTCACGCCCCCGACCCGAGATCGAGAATCGAGGGTCGCGGCAACCGCCGCATACTCATGAAGAACTCTCTCCATAAGCATGCAAGGCATCTCATCACGATATCAATGCATCGCAGTGGAATAAAATTAAATAATTATTATTCAACTATAATTCAAGTAATTAAATCAAATATCTTACATCCAATAAAATTTTTGCTAACAATAAAATAATAGATCTAAGTTCAATGAAGTTGACAATGCTAAATCTCGCCTCTAAAAGCTCTGTCCCAATATTTCTTCCCACGTTCAAAATTAATTATCTGAATCTGAAAAATAGAAAGAAAGGTAATGAGCTAGATAGCCCAGTAAGTAACAAGTATCTCTATCAGATATTCAGATATTATTTAATTTTTAAGAACAATGCTACAAATAACATAAAAATATATTTCATGCTGATTTAATGCAAATCCAATATTTTCAAAAATTCACACATAATATAATCATAAATTCGATTCGATTCAAAACACTCGTAACTCAACAGCCTCGACTATGACCAACGTTTAACCCCCATTGACGGGATCCACAGAAAACTGGAGTGGTCAATCCCATCTTGACACACACACCGACAAGTCAAGTACTTGACTACACCCAGCAGCCTTCCGTCACTAAATTAAAAATTCAGGTAGTCCAGTGCCTAAGTGCAGTGAGTTGCTTGCAAGTCACCGTGGCAGTCTCAGGTCGGAGGGACATTTATACCCATATCCCATCGGAGCAAATCTTGACAGCAGAAATAGCTCCAGAGTCGGTCACGTTCAGTGCAGATGTACCATTATATCTCACTTGTATGCCATATCAGTGTCTCCACACTCCTTGGTTATGAGGATAACCAACTCATATGGCACACAATGACCTATGCTCGATAAATGTTGTCGTCCTTGGTAACAACGTATCATTTGGTCGCGAACAGGTTTAAGGACTAGGCGATAAATCCTCCTTTGTCGAGTCTAAATAGTCCTAAGGACTTCACCACAACACAGGAGTTCATTAGAAGATGAAACATTTGTGATGAAAAAATATCAAAATAACTTTTATTTATTTATAATTCATGTACTAATACAAAAGGAGCACAACCGTCAGCAGGCTGACGATTGGCTTTGGGATACTATTCCCAACACAGATTTCATACCATATTTGCTCCTCTTCTTAGGGTGTAAGAAGCCTTTTAGAACCCCTATTTTACTATGTAAAAATCTGGGGAAATTATCTAGTGTTGGGTGGCACAAAAGGGATAGAGTCCAAGGCTTTTTAGACTCCTATCTCCTAATCCATTTCTAACTCCCTTTACATCTATTTAAAGGGCAGCATATGGGATGGTTAAAAAAAGATTTCAATCAGGTTATGACACCCAAAATAGGAGCCTTTTGTGTGTGGAAAATATAGGAGAAAAGGGTGGGATGGCATGCATGGGTGTGGCGCAAGGTGAGATAGATTTGATCTTTTCTTTCTTACACAACCAAAGGTTGGTTGTTTTGGACATCTTCTTCTCTCCCTCTTATCCATGTTTAGACATGGATGTCTCCTCTTTCTTTTATTCAAAAGTTGAATAAAATTTTTACATCTCTATTGTAGAGATTTGGTGCATAGATTTTTGGAAGAAAAGAGAAGAAAGGGTTCTTCTCTTGATCTCTAGTGTAGAGATCAAGATCCTCCTACATCTTCTTATTCTCTAAGAGTGTCTTGAGAGAAAAGAAAATTTTTAACTATTAAGATGTGATCTCTGTAAGAAAACTAGCATTCCAATGAGATCAAAAAGCTCTGATCAGATCAGAGTCTCATGTGGATATCCGTAGAGGTCGGACACTTGTGCGGCTAAAAGGGATCTTCAGAAGATATCCATGATCATTAGTTTGCATTGAAGATTGATCCATGTTTAGGTATGTTTTATATTTATTTTTTTTTATTTAATTTTTATATCTAAATCTTATCTCACATATGATGATCCTGTTTATAGTTTGAAGATATGATTTTATGCATGCTTAGATTAAATTAGATTTAATCTGAAAATTTTAAAATTTTACTGCATACTTGTTTTGTAAAATTATGTATGCATGAAATCATAAAACTCTAATAGTGGTATCAAAGCCACATCATATGCATGAGATTAAGATTTAGATTAGAAATCTATAAAAAAAAATTTTAGATCTGAAAGGTTTTGATATCGTTCTGACATAAGGTTACCCTGACATAACCTGTTATGCTGAATGGTTATCCTAGAATGATGTTAAAATTTTTAATTAGATTAAATTTTTTAGATATGATTTTTACAGTATATATGTGATATATATTTTTATTATTTAGATCTGAAAAGAGTTTCAAAATCTATTTTAATTCATATATATGATATATGAAAGTATGTTCAGGGCTAAAATTTATTTCTATGATCTGAATTTGTTTATGTATGTGATACATGTTTGTATGCATGATCTAAAATTATTTCGAGATCAAAATTTACTCTTCATATAAAGAATTTAGATTTAAAAATTTTAATTTAAGATCTAAAATTAGTGTTTGTGCATGAAAGATTGATCATGGGTAGATCAAGTTAGGTCCTATAATCTAATTACATTAAAGGGTTTCTGATTTGATCATGTTGGGTCTAGATCAATTAAGTAGCTGATCAAATCGAGTCAAGTGTTGATTAGGGTGAGGTTAATAGAGCCTAAGATCATACAATTATTGTTGATCAAATCAGTTGACACCCATATGTAGAATCAATTAATCTAAGGACCTAATTTGATTTTGTGGCTCGAATCTGATTCACCTAAGTTAATCTATTCAGATCAATTAACCAATTGATGTCTAAGGCAACTAATTGAAAGATGATTATTTAATTAGTTCTATTTGCTTATCTGACCAATTTATAGGTGTCTAAGAAAAGCAGCGGAGAGATCCCTACCAATCTCTACTTACCTGGCCAATTTGGAAAATTGAGTCTCAAACATGGTTGCTTAGTGGTTTGATTTAACCCATACCAATTATATCAGTCATGTGATGATTGATTAGTTGAGACCTAAATCCAAATCTCTCTATAAAATATTAAGTCTAAGATCTTCCACCATTGTAGATGTGCGGGCGTGCTATCGATGTTAATTATTCTTGACTGGTCACAGTGGTTCAGTTGCATCAGAAATATGCAATCACTTTATTAGCAAAGAGTTATTGTGGGGTAAAGATGGGGTTGGGCCCAATAACTATTAGGTAAGGGACCCAATGACGGCTTTACACCTGCTTGTGAATGGTGGGTTGTAGGCAATAACTATTAGGTAAGCCTACATGACTTAGAGACCAAGTGGCTGCAACATGCTTAGAGAAACATCTGGACAAAGAGTTATCTATGCATCGATGTTTATTTGTGTTATCAATAACTGTTAGGTGAGGTGCATGGCATCGGTGGGATCACAGCATCCATTAGAAATCTATTATCGTGTCAGAGTTTTTGTTTCTCCACCCAAAGAGTATGGGAGATCTGATAAAATAGTGGGAGTTTTTTTTTGCATCTAAAAATTTTGAAAGCAAATTATAAAAAAAAATAAATACAAACATCCAATTAGAATCTTTACTCTCTGCTGTTCATTGTGTCAACTTCCAACCCTCTAACTCAAATCCTAGATATCAACTGATTAAGCAAAATCGATTACATAGGCTGGCTCATAAACTTAAGAATTGTTCTTAATTAAGCTATGTTCTCTATCAAGTTATTCTGATGTTAACAATCCGTCCAACCCATAGTCAATGAGCTATACTTGATGAGTGGATGGACAATGACAATAAAGATAGGTGCTATGCATGAGCATATGTTTACTACCTACGACACGTTGACTCATCTGCAAATATTGTGAGGTGATCAGAATCACACAGCGCATATGATACGTGATGGGCAGTCAGTCTATGATCGTTATTTCATAATGATCAAGAAAATTAAGGAGCTTGAAAGGCTTGACATGATCATGCACTAGGAATTACTTATGGATTTAATCCTGCGATCTCTGATTAGTTTATATGAGTAGTTTGTGGTAAACTACCAAATGAAAAACTATTATGGCACCTTATCTGAATTGGTCAAATTATTGCTAACAAAGGAACCTTGAAAGAGTTCAGAGATAAACACCTGGAGAGCCTAAAGAAACAAAGACACGTCTAGAGTAAGCATGCCAAGATTGCTCAATGCTATTCTTACGATTTTCTCTTCTCCCAATTAAGCTATAGACTCTAGTGTAGAGTCGATAGGAATGTAGAAGGCAGAGGAAGTAACCCTTAAAATTGGCTATAGGATAGCAGCTGCTACATGACCATGGATATCTATCCTATATGATTATCATTTGGATTTAGTTCTTAGAGACGGTCTCTATCATTTGCATGATGATGCATATGTGAACTTGATTGAGCAAGTAGTGAATGTTATTGGATCTGAGAGATCCAAAATTGAGATAAATTTTGAGTATATGTGGACCCTTAGGTTAAGTCATATTGGAGAAAAAATGATTAACAAACTGAAAAAATATGGACTTGGGCTCATTGACAGTTGAGTCAAATCTAGTTTGTACATTATCTCTTTGAGAAAATATGACCAAGCTATTCTTGCGGGACAAGAGAAAAAGGACCACTGAGATACTTAACCTTGTACACATTTGATGTGTGTAGCTCATATGATGTGCTAACCAAGGAGCTGTCTCTACTTTGTATATGAGATATAAATCTAAAATTTTTGAAAAGTTCAAAGAATTCAGATGTAAGTAGATAAATAAATCAAAAAATTTTTGAATGTACTTCGATTGGATCGAGGGTGCAATACCATTGAAAAAAAAATTTCGAATATCTCATAAAATGGTATTGTTTCATATTGGACCCCTCTTAGTAAATCTCAGCTCAATGAGATAAGAAGAGTCATGGGACTATATGAGATATGATCTGATCCATAATAAAATTTATTGATTTATTTATATTTTTTTAGGAACATGCTTTATTTCTATAGAATTGAGTTCTCTCTAAACCTGTTTCTACCATACCATATGAGATATGGCATGGTGAGAACTGAATCTTGATTATTTTGAGACATAAAGATGTCCAGTCTGTATCTAGAACATCTGATGGATATGTTAGAGGATAGGCCTATAAAGCTCATCCTAAAAGAGTTTGGGATACTACTTTTTGAAAGGGTTGCAATATGATTGTGACCCGACATGCTATCTTATTGAAAAATTGTTTAACCAAGATGAAGCAGTGGGTGAAAAGTTAAGCTCAAAGAGAGTATCTCTGAAGAGCAATGAGTCTTGAGACCTTAAAAATCTAAGAGCCAGTAGATATATATTTCTCCTCCACCTCGTATATATAGTAGCATCTCCTATCCTCTCGAAAGGTACATAGGTATACTTGACAGAGGATGTAGAGAAGTAGTTTCTCATGGGAGATAGGGAGCATAGAGATGATCCCAGAATCTACAACAAGGCAAAGTAAGACATCAACTCCAAGAAAGGGATGTGAAATAGCTTTCCTAAGTAGAGATCCTTTGAAGATTTCTATATGCAATAGCCTATAGATTTCACTTCTTGTGATAGGAGATCACAAAGTCTATAAAAATCTTGGAGTTGGAATAGCCATTTAAATAATATGATCAAATTATTTGATTAGATATAAGGAATTATGGATTTTTAAAAGGGTCAGTGGGAGTATCCAATACTGACATCGATAAAAATATGGTTGAATATAGATTTCTCCATAAAGGATATAAAATGAGTGTCCTAAAGATCTATAGTGATAGATGCAATTGGATGCTTGTGTTTTCACAGATAAAGTTCAGAGACTAGATGCTGAAAAGATTCAGTATTGAAATCTCAGAAAGGGGTCTGCTATCCTCTTAGGCATAGTCGTATGCCATGTAACATACTTAAACTGATATAGTTATTACTGTGATTGTCACAAGTAGATATCAGTTGTATCCAGGCTATGAGCACTGGATTGTTATGAAAACATCCTTAAACTTTTAAGAAGAACTAAGGGTATGCTCTTAATTTGAAGAAGGATCAAAGCTAGGAGTAGAAGGATACATCAATTCAGATTTTATGTCTGATATTGATGGTAGAATGTCTACATCATGAGGTGTGTTCCTATGTCGATATTTTGGAAGGATCCCAAATAATCGATCGATGGAAGTTGAGTATACTGTAGATGTGTAGGATGCATTCTAGTTTTAATGATAGTTGTAGAATTGGTTGTCATGCCATCAAATGCCATGACAATGGTACCATAGTCTTTGCTAAGGAGCCTAGATCTCATTAGATATCCAAGCACAAAAAATAGCAGAACACACGACTACCTCGAGTAGAAATACATAGAGGTGTAGACAGCAAACTCCATATATGATGTAGTTGACTCACTAGTAAGTCACTTAGCTAGCCTAAGACTAAAGCCTGTCTTGTGAAGATGGAGCTTAGTACATGGCAGATTGGCTTTAGTGTAAGTGGGAGATTGTTGGATGTATACCTTAGAAGTCAATCTTGACTGACATATTTCATATATCTAGAACATGATTTTGTACTTATTGGGTAGTTATATTACCATTCATATTTATGTATCTATGAATCATCCAAGAGATTAATAAGATGATGACATATTCTCAAAGAGTTGAGAACTTGAGGCATATGTCATTCATGATTAATTCCTAAATTGCTCATGGTTACAGGATCATCATGGAGATGGTGATTGATCTGGATAGACCAGTGCATGGATCTCTTTCTTCGGGTAGATGGATCTCAAGTCTGTAGTATAGTGATACTAGAGTGAGAGTGCAGGTAGTTGTTAGAGAACAACTAGCACTGAGCGTGACTAACACGAGAAGTCACATGGATGTCTACTCATTCGTTAGTGACTTTCTCAATGCTGCAGATGTATGACTGATCTTTTGATCTGAGATGACACTACTGCTCACAGTGAGGCTGCTGGAGTTTGACTGACACATCAACATGGATCTCAAAAAGCCCTTGTAGTGGATGTTGGTGATGTTGGAAAATGTATCCCAAAAGTCAATCGTCAAGCTGTTGACGGTTGAGCAACCAAGTATTGTAATTGATTTATTAATAAATAAAATATATTTTTAGTATTTTTATCATAAATCTTCATCTTCTAATGAACTCCGTTGTTATGATGAAGTCCTTAGGGCTATTTAAGTTCGATAAAGAGAGGATTTATCGATTAGTCCTTAAAACTGTTCACGACCAAATGATAAGCTGTTAATAAGGACGACAGCTTCTATCGAGCATAGGTCGCTGTAGGCCATATGGGTTGGTTGTCCTCTTAACCAAGAAGTGTGGAGACACTGGTATGGCATACAGATGAGATATAAAGGTACATTATCATTGAACGTGACCAACTCCAGAGCATTCTGCTGTTGAGAATGTCTCTAATGGGATATAGGTATAAGTGTCCCTTAGACCTGAGATCGCCTCAGTGACTTGCAAGCAACTCACTGTGCTTTGATACTGGACTAACTAAATTTTTAATTCAGGAATGGAAGGCTTCTGGGTATAGTCAAGTACTTGCAAAGTCAAAGTGTGATCGAGATGGGATTGACCACTCCAAGAGTTGGAGAAGAATAAGTCGCTGTATTTCAATTTAGCAAAACCTCGACCAGGGTAATCCATCAGATGGATTTGATATTTTGAAATACAATGTGGACAACCTGATTAGAGCTAACAGTTGAACTCTAAGATGTCCTATGATCATTTTGGTTAAGGAGATGAATTATATAGAAACTATATCCGTATGGGTTCTAAAGATGTTGTTCTACACATTCGACCTATCCGATCGTCGGATACCATTGCTAGATGGTCACTTCGATTGGTATAGAAATTTATTTCTATACTATGGGCTTAGGTTCAGACCTATGAGGTCACACACATTAGAGTTCATGATCCGATCGGATGGTTGATCAATGATTAAGAATCGTTCTAGGGTTAAATGATCAATACGATTGATATTTAACCCAGTGCAAGTGTTGCAGGAGGATCGATTAGCAATGTGATTGCTAATTGGCTTAATTTGATTAAGCCAATTGGTTGAGATTAAGTCTAATTAAATATAATTTAATTAAATTTAGTTTGGGCTTGATTAGATCAAGTCCAATTGGTTTATTGGATAAGCCAATTGCAAGGAAAAACTAGTCCTAGTTCAATTAGGATTGGGTCAACCTAATTTTTAATTTGATTAAAAAATTAAATCAGATTTAAATCTAATTTAATCTGATTAAATTAGGTTCTTAATTGGGCTAAAACCTATTTTAATTAAGTTGATCTAATTTTGGTTTGATTTGATTTGAGAAACCAAATTAAAACAAGTCATAAGATAGAATCCTAGTAAGACTAGGATTCCACCTTGCGCCACATAAGCCCCCCCCTGCCGCGCTCTCTCTTATTCCATGCCAATCTCCTCTTATTTTATGCAACAAAAGCCCTCTCCTAGGTCTCTCCCACGTCCACAAAAGGTTTTCTCTCTTCTTTCTTATATGGAAGGTGGTTTGGATCAAATCAAAGAGAAATAAGTTTGAATTTCGAATTCTATGAGATAGAGTTTTAAAAATCCAAAACTCTTTCAATTTTACACCAAATTTATCCTTTTTTTTTAGAATTTTCATGGATTTTAGGGTACATATTGTGCACCCTTCTCTGGTAGTCCATACATGAAAATAAGGAGGAGGTACTCAAGAGTTGGGCGCCCCTTATCTTGTCATGTTTGGATAAGCCTTGACTAGGTATTTGACTTAGACAAGGACTCTATCATATCTCTCTCTATAAAATGAGTTTCTTTATAAAATTTTTGTAGTAGATAGATATTTGAGACACCTTTGGGACATCCAAAAATTAGAGAGAAAGACCTTTGGGTTGTGGAGATATAATAGACACAATATAGGATATTTAGAGAGAGAAATGAGAAGAAGAAGAGGGTCTTCTTATAGGGTTGTTTGTTTTCATCTCTTCCCTTCCTCCATCTTGAGTTTTCTGAGAGCGTCTCAGATCTAAAACTCCTCCTCCTACTTCTCATCTTTGGAAGAGTCCAAATCAAGAAGAAGGAGGTAGCTGATCAACCATCAAAGAAGGATCAGCGCAGTACTAGCATACTGTGCTGATTTCCTGAAGCAGGACTTCTGGTCGAGATTCGTGGGCTCGTGTGGATGACTCCTAGAGGCTGAATATATGTGTGGCTTGCAACATCATCCTTAAGCCTAGATTAGTGAGGTTAAAACATCTAACTTGCAAGGTAATAGATCTGATCTATTGTTTAATACATACATTAGATGTAGTATAGAAACATGTTTATATGATCAACATGTAGTTCATACTCTATATATTTTAATTTCTAATTTAATGCTATATAATTATTATGTAATAAGATCTTAGATCTAAAGATTCTTTGATTTTAAAAAATAAATTTTGATTTATTTTAGTCTTCCACTGTATGATCTTGAAAAAGTTTCAAGATCTAACCCTGAAACCCTAGATCTGGTTCCTTCAATTGGTATCAGAGCCTAGGTTCTTCATTACATGATTATTTATACATGCTTAGATTATTTTTTAGATTAGATCTAATTTATAATCTAATTATGAAATTTAAAATTAAAATTTTAGATCAATCACGAACTGCAAGGTTGTCCTACTGTAAGGTTTACCCCTTACAGTGCAAAAGTTGTCCTAGTTCATGTAGATCTGTCTTTAATCATAAATTTGTTAGATATGATCTAGATTAAATTTATGATTTAATAGATTTAAAAGGTATTTAAATCTGAAATAAAATTTCTTTGTTAATAATTTTTATGCAAAGAAATTGTTTAAAGTTGAAATTATTTCAATTACATGAACCTATTTAGATTAGATCTAAAGTAGTTTCATATTTATTTCACTTGCATCTTGATTATAAATCAAACATGCAATATGGTTGGTAGAATCATATTATAAAATTATTTTATAAATATAAAAATTATTTTTTTTTGAAAAGCCGAACCCAACCCTCAGCCCAAAAATTAATTAAGAATTAAGAAGTTGTTTTGATTAAGTTCTAGGATTGTGAATTGAAGAACCTAAGACACAAACCATAACACATTGGGTTAATGGGTTAGTGGGAATAGGTCCATTAATTGGGTTAGACCTATGGTTAGATTAAAGATGGACTTAATTAGAGAATTGACTAAATCTAATCAATTATTGTCTTAGATTAGGTCAAGGATTTTCTAGATCAATTACAATAGTTGTAGTTGGTCAAGTCCATGTCTTTAATGAGAACCAAATGGACTTGATTCTTGGCTAAGCGGTCTAGCACAAACTGTTAGGTTGATCTAATCGAAACTAATTAAATCAGTTGGTATCTAAGGTAAACTAGACCGGTGGTTTTTAATTGGGAGCCCGCTTACCTGGCTATTTCTGATGGTGTCTAAGGTAAGCTTTGGCCGACCCTCCCACTAATCGAACATATCTGGCCTCTTAGTGAAATTATGTTTTGATCGGATCATTTGACTATTCGAGCTGACCCATGTCAGCTAGGTAAATCAGTGTGACTGATTTAGGTGCTCTTAGACCAGTCCTTTTAATGGTCTCCCTTAAACTGACTTGGTGAAGCCAGTGGGAGGATCATGATATGCTGGTTCATCTGACCTCATCCTCTAAATTATTTAAATTATTTAAAATTATTAGGTCCTTAAAATGATAAAGTTATGGAGGTAACTAAGTCATAGCCTCCCATTAAGGTGTTTGATAATGAGTCCATTAACTCAATAATCATTGCAGACCCAAAGGCCTGATGATTGTTGACTAATGGAATTATCACTCATCATATGATGACTTGGAAGGGTCTCTCTAATGGTGGTTAAGTGAGCCAACCAAGGTTGGACTTAATCATTCGTTGGTTAGATACACCAAGTATGGTCATGTTAATGGTTGGACCTAACCGGATCCTTACAGTGGAGGCCAAAGCCTACTGATTAGATTTCTGGGGCAAAATTAAAATTACTAGAAATTATTTAGAGAAATAATTGGTTATGAACCTACGCTTAGATGTACATGGGTTGGCCAACCAAAGTTGGGCTTGTGTGCAGTCTAAGTGGATTCTAGTACCCACTAAGGAATTAGGGTAATTCTCGAATTGGAGGTAGAGGCTACCAATTCGAATAAAATAGTGAGAGAAACTTTTTGATTAAAGTCCAAATCTTTAGGTTTAATGAATCAATTACTAATTAGGTTATGGTTTTCTTTTGTGCAGATATGGCCACTTCCCTATTGCTCCGATCATTGTTAGACAATGATAAGTTGGTGGGATCCAACTTCAGTAGCTGGTACCGAAAGTTAAAGATATCCTGGAGCATGAACGGATCCTATATGTGATAATGGATCCTGTACCTGAGGAGCCAACTACCAATGCACGTGGAATAGTCAGAGACACTTACCAGAAGTGGCTCAGTGATCGGACCACGGTGTGCTGTATCATGCTGGCTGCCATGAGTGACAAGTTTAGTCACAAATTCGAGATGGCTTAGCCAAAGGACATGCTTCAAGTGTTGGAGGATGCCTTTGGCACACCCGATGATGTGGAGAGGCACAAGACTAGTTGTGCCATCTTCAACGCCAAAATGCGAGATGATGCCTCTGTCACTGATCATGTATTATACATGATCGAGCTGATGGAATGATTAAGCAAGCTCGGCTTTCCCTTGTATGAGCAGCTTGGGAAAGATGCAATACTAAACTCGTTGTCCAAGTCTTATCTCCCATTCCTCACTCATTATAGAATGACAAAGCCAGAAGTAAACTACCATGGGTTACTGGGGTTGCTTCAAAACTTTGAGAAGGATCACCAACTCCACAAGGAGTCAGTGAACTTAGTGGGAGGTTCATCTTCTGGTTCTCGATCCTTTAAGAAAGAGAAGAAGAACAAGAAGAAGAAAGTGAAGAAGGTGCAAGTTCAGGCTGAGACATCTGTGCAGAGCCAGACCAAAAAGATCAAACCCAATAAGAGTCAAGCTGAATGCTTCTTTTGCAAGAAGCGGGGGCACTGAAAGAGGAACTGTCCCCAGTACATTGCCTCCCTGGACCCGAACAGGTAGAGAAAGCAGCAAGTTGTTGCTGGGCAAGATATTTATATGATAACTCCTTGTAATTTCTCTATTTGTGATATAACTGACTGGGTATTAGATACCGGTAGCCCTTACCATATTTGCAATTCGTTGCAGGGGTTGCAGGTCAGTAGGAGATTCGAGCAAGGTGAGAGGTTTCTGAACGTTGGAGATGGAAAACTAGTTCTAGTTCTAACATTAGGAATCTTGAAACTTGTATTTGAATCCTATATCGTTGTTCTTATTGATTGTCATTTCTGTCCTAGTTTCTTTTTAAATATCATTTCTATAGGCCTTCTGGCCAAAAATGATTATGAAATTTTAATAAAGAAACAAATTTGTAATGTCATTGAGAATGGTGTTACTATTTTTTGTGGATGGTTGAACAATGGTGTGTATATGTTATCACAACCTGTTAATGTAGTCTATTCAACTGGAAAGCACCCTAGATTAGATAGTGTGTCAGATATCTACTTATGGCACTGTAGGCTAGGTCATATAAACAAGAACAGAATAAACAGGTTGACTCAAGAGAAAATCTTCGAAGTTAGTGATTGTGAATCACTTCCAACCTGTGAGTCCTATCTTCTTGGTAAAATGATCAAGTTACCTTTTACTAGAAAAGGTGAGAGAGCTACTGAGCTCTTGAGCCTAGTATATACTGATGTATGCAGGCCCATGAGCACAAGTACTAGAGGTGGATATTTCTACTTCATAACTTTCACGGATGACCTATCCAGATATGGATATGTCTATTTGATGAAACATAAGTCGGATTCATTTGAAATGTTCAAAGATTCCAAAGTGAAGTAGAAAAATAAACTGAAAAGAGTATTAAAACTCTTCGATCTGACTGAGGAGGGGAATACTTTTCTAGTGAGTTTCTCACATATCTAGGAGAGAATGGGATTCTCTCCCAATGGACTCTTCTAGGAACACCACAGCATAATGGTGTGTCTGAAAGGAGAAATTAGACTCTGTTAGACATGGTCCGATCCATGATGGATTTTGCTAGCTTGCCGATATCTTTCTGGAGAAATGCACTCGAATCGGCCTGTTATCTGTTAAATAGGGTTCCAAGTAAGTCTGTAATTAAGACTCCATATGAGATATGGATAGGGAATAAGCCAGTACTTTCACACCTTAGGGTCTGGGGGTGCCCGGCCTATGTCAAACGATTAGTCACAGACAAACTTGGACCTAGGTCTGACAAATGTACATTCATTAGGTACCCCAAAGAGATGAAAGGATATTTTTTCTACCATGCTGATGAATAAAAGGTGTTCGTCAGCCTTAAGGCAATCTTTTTAGAAAAAGAGTTCCTTGGTGAAGGAACTATTGCCTCTAAGGTTGAACTTGATGAAGTTCAACAGGTAGAAGGACCGACACCAATAGCTGAACCTGAGTCGGATTTGATTGGATCAGATCTGGAGCCCAATGTACCTGCACCATTAAGATGATCCGATAGAGTACCGCATCAGCCAGACAGATACTATGATTTTTTGGTCTGGGATGGTGATCCCATCGAACTCGATGAGAATGATGAGGATCCGATCACCTATATGGATGCAATGCAGAGACCTGATTTCGAGAAATGGCTTGAAGCCATGAAATTCGAAATGAAGTCCATGAAGGTCAATGATGTATGGACATTGGTTGACCTACCTGAAGGGGTTAAACCCATTGGGTGTAAATAGGTCTTCAAAAGGAAGAGGGGCACAGACGGAAAGGTGGAGACCTCTAAAGCCCGTCTGGTTGCCAAGGGATATCGTCAATGTTATAGTATTGACTATGATGAGATATTTTCTCCTATGGCAATGCTCAAATCCATTCAGATAATGCTTGCAATAGCTGCCCATCTAGATTATAAGATTTGGCAGATGGATGTAAAGATAGCTTTTCTGAATGGAGAGCTGACCGAAGAGGTGTATATGATATAACCTGAGGGGTTTACATCCATGGATGAGTCCAAGGTATGCAAGCTTCAGAGATCCATTTATGGATTGAAGCAAGCTTCTCGGAGTTGGAACATGCATTTTGATAAGGTGATCAAAACATATGGCTTCATTAAGAATGGAGAAGAGCCCTGCATCTATAAATGGGCAAATGGTCCAGTTGTGGTATTTCTTGTCTTGTACGTGGATGACATTCTCTTAATCGGGAATGACATCCCCACACTACAGAAAATAAAAGTTTGGTTGTCATCATAGTTCTCCATGAAGGACTTGGGTGAAGCATCCTATATTCTAGGGATGAAGATTTATAGGGACAGATCTAAAAAGATGCTTGGGTTATTCCAATCCATGTACATAGATACTTGTTGAAGAGGTTCAGCATGGAGAATTTCAAGAAGAGCTATCTATCGATAGGCCATGGAATTTCTCTCTCTAAGAAGATTATCTGACAAGTCCTGAAGAGAGAGAGCGTATGAGTAGAGTCCCATATGCTTCGACCGTGGGATCTATCATGTACGCCATGACATGTACAAAATCAGATGTGACATACTCACTAGGAGTAGTGAGTAGATACCAATCTGATCCTGGAGAAAACCACTGGAAAGTGGTTAAAGACATCCTTAAGTATTTGAGAAATATTAAGGATCAATGGTTGGTTTATGGTGAGTCAGATCTGAAACTTGTGGGGTTCACAGACTCCAGCTTTCAATCTGACCATGATGACAGCAGAAGCGTGTCGGGTTATATCTTTACTCTGAATGGTGGGGCTATCTGCTGGAAGAGTTCCAAGCAGCATACTGTGGCAGACTCTGTTTGTAAAATGGAGTACATCGCAGCATCGGATGTCGCAAAGGAAGCTGTGTGGCTGAGAAAATTCATCAACGAGCTCAGAGTAGCACCCTCCCTCGATGGTCTGATCCTGCTCTACTACGACAGCACTGGTGCCATAGCTCAGGTGAAGGAACCCAAAGCACACCAACGGACGAAGCACATCTTGCGTCACTTCCACCTGGTCTGGAAGATCGTCGATCGAGGTGACGTCGACCTTCAGAAGATCGACGAAAAGGAGAACCTGACCGATCCCTTCACTAAAACCCTGGCGATAAAGGAGTTCGACAACCATAAGTCGAAGATGGATATTAGATACTGTGCCTAGTGGCTTTAGGACAAGTGGGAGTTGTTGGAAAATGTGTCCCAAAAGCCAATCGTCAAGCTGTTGACGGTTGAGCAACCAAGTATTGTAATTGATTTGTTAATAAATAAAATATATTTTTGGTATTTTCATCATAAGTCTTTATCTTCTAATGAACTCCGTTGTTATGATGAAGTCCTTAGGGCTATTTAAGTTTGATAAAGAGAGGATTTATCGATTAGTCCTTAAAACTGTTCACGACCAAATGATAAGCTGTTAATAAGGGCGACAGCTTCTATCGAGCATAGGTCGCTGTAGGCCATATGGGTTGGTTGTCCTCTTAACCAAGGAGTGTGGAGACACTGGTATGGTATACAGATGAGATATAAAGATACATCATCATAGAACGTGACCAACTCCAGAGCATTCTGCTGTCGAGAATCTCTCTGATGGGATATAGGTATAAGTGTCCCTTAGACCTGAGATCGTCTCAGTGACTTACAAGCAACTCACTGTACTTTGATACTGGACTAACTGAATTTTTAATTCAGGAATAGAAGGCTTTTGGGCACAGTCAAGTACTTGCGAAGTCAGAGTGTGATCGAGATGGGATTGACCACTCCAAAAGTTGGAGAAGAATGAGTCGCTGTATTTCAATTTAGCAAAATCTTGGCCAGGATAATCTATCAGATGGATTTGATATTTTGAAATACAATATGGACAACCTGATCAAAGTTGACAGTTGAACTTTGAGATGTCCTATGATCATTTTGGTCAAGGGATGAATTATATGAAAACTATATCCGCATGGGTTCTAGGGATGTTGTTCTACACATTCGACCTATCCGATCGTCGAGTACCATTGCTAGATGGTCACTTCGATTGGTACAGAAATTTATTTTTTTACTACTGACTTAGGTTCGGACCTATGAGGTCACACACATTTGAGTTCGTGATCCGATCGGATGGTTGATCAACGATTAAGAATCGTTCTAGGGTTAAATGATCAATACGATTGACATTTAACCCAGTGCAAGTGTTGCAGGATGATCGATTAGCAATTTGATTGCTAATTAGCTTAATTTGATTAAGCCAATAAGTTGAGATTAAGTCTAATTTAATATGATTTAAATAGATTTAGTTTGGACTTGATTAGATCAAGTCCAATTGGTTTATTGAATAAGCCAAATGCAAGAAAAAACTAGTCCTAGTTCAATTAGGATTGGGTCAACCTAATTTTTAATTTGATTAGAAAATTAAATCAAATTTAAATCAAATTTAATTTGATTAAATTAGATTCTTAATTGGGTTAAGATCTATTTTAATTGGATTGATCTAATTTTGGTTTGATTTGGTTTGAGAAACTAAATTAAAACAAGTCATAAGATAGAATCCTAGTAAGACTAGGATTCTACCTTGCGCCACATAAGACCCTCCCCACACCCTCTCTCTTATTCCATGCCAATCCCTCTTATTTTGTGTGACAAAAGCCATCTCCCAGGTCTTTCCCACGTCCACAAAAGGTTTTCTCTCTTCTTTCTTACATGGAAGGTGGTTTGGATCAAATCAAAGAGGAATAAGTTTGGATTTTGAATTCTATGAGATAGAGTTTTAAAAATCCAAAACTCTTTCAATTTTGCACCAAATTTATCCAATTTTTTTTTAACTTTTTGAGGTTTTTAGGGTACACATTGTACACCCTTTTTTGATAGTCCATGTATGAAAATAAGGAGGAGGTGCTCAAGAGTTGGGCGCCCCTTATCTTGCCATGTTTGGATAAGCCTTGACTAGGTATTTGACCTAGACAAGGACTCTATTATATCTCTCTCTATAAAATGTATTTCTTTGTGAAATTTTTATAGAAGTTATAGATTTGAGATACCTTTTGACCAACCAAAAATCAGAGATAAATACCTTTGGGTCGTGGAGATATAATAGACACAAGATAGGGTGTTTAGAAAGAGAAATGAGAAGAAGAAGAAGAGGGTCTTCTTCTAGGGTTGTTTGTTTTCATTTCTTTCCTTCCTCCATCTTGAGTTTTCTGAGAGTGTCTCAGATCTGAAACTTCTCTTCCTACCTCCCATCTTTGAAAGAGCCCAAATAAAGAAGAACGAGGCACCTGATCAACTATCAAAGAAGGATCAGTGCAGTGCTAGCATACTTTGCTGATTTCCTGAAGCAGGACTTCTGATCGAGATTCGTGGGCTCGTGTGGATGACTCCTAGAGGCCGGATGCATGTGCGGCTTGCAACATCATCCTTAAGCCTGGATCAGTGAGGTTAGAACATCTAACTTGCAAGGTAATAGATCTGATCTATTGTTTAATACATACATTAGATGTAGTATAGAAACATGTTGATATGATCAACATGTAGTTCATGCTCTATATATTTTAATTTCTGATTTAATGCTATGTAATAATCATGTAATAGGATCTTAAATCCAGAGATTCTCTAGTTTTAAAAAATAAATTTTGATTTATTTTAGTCTTTCGCTGCATGATCTTGAAAAAGTTTCAAGATCTAACCCTAAAATCCTAGATCTGGTTCCTTCAGGCGACAGTTGGTCCACTATAGGAGTGACGTGTGCATCAAGAAGGGATCTATCGACCCTAGTAGAAGAAAGTAGTCCTATAGGATTTAAGAAACTAAGTCCTTAAGTCTATAGCCATAGCAGTGTGATTGATAGAAAAAAAATTTTATAGAGTCACATATGGACTCAAGCTGATTAAATTTATCATATGATCAATATTGAGATTTGATGATTCATCCATGACCTGCCATTTGGTCGAGACTCACGATAGAGAGACTGTATCATATGGTAACTATACCTAAAGGTTCATCTTTTATTCTGCTGGGTTGCCACGACATACTACTAGGTGTCACTAGTGGATTGTGAGACTCGCCAGTATCATCTTGATGATCAATGATCCTTGGTGGGCTGAGTTGGAATTATTCCAATCCATTGAAAAGAGTTTCAATGATATTTGATAGAGATCACAATATATCTCACTACTAGATAGAATAGAACATATGGGGTCACACACAAAAGAGACTTTTGACTGATCAGATGGTTGAATTACGATTATGAATCGTAACAGGATTTGATTATCAATTTGATTGATAATTGATCCAATGCAAATATTGCATTATGTAACTTACTAAAAAGTTAGTGAATTATAGGAGGATTAATTAGCAATAGGGTTACTAATTGGCTCAATTTGATTGAGTAATGGGGCTTGCATCAAGTCTAATTTGATTGGATTTAATTTGACTCATTATGGATTTGATTTGATCAACCCCAATTGGGTTATAGGACAACCACAAAAGCATCGGATGATTAGTCCCAGTTGAATTAGAATTTGGGTTTGATCCAATTTCTAATTAGACTAAGATGTATGATTTTTTATTTGGACTAGAAATCTTTATTTTTATGGGTTCATCAAATCCTAATTGGATTAGGATTAAAAATTGAGTTTGACTCAAGCACCAAGAAAGAGTCCAATTGGACTAGGACTCCTCCTTCAATTAGGAGATATTAAATTTAAATAGATTGGGCTCCAAATTAGATTTGGATTCCCATCTATTTGGGTCTAATATGATCCTAATATGATTAAGATTCATTGGTATTTTATTGGATTTAAAACATCCATTTAATCAAGAGTCCCATGATCACGAAACTCTTCCAATCCATGCGCCAAAATCAATCCCACATTCAACCAGTTTTAAATGCCCCCTCACAACCAGATTTCACACCATATTTGCTCGTCTTCTTAGAATGTAAGAAGCCTTTTAGAACCCCTATTTTACCATGTAAAAATTTGGGGAAATTATCTAGTGTTGGGTGGCACAAAAGGGATAGAGTCCAAGGCTTTTTAGTCTCGTATCTTCTAATCTATTTCTAACTCCCTTTACATCTATTTAAAGGGCAGCATATGGGATGGTTAAAAGAAGATTTCCATCATGTTATGATGCCCAAAATAGGAGACTTTTGTGCATGGAAAATGTAGGAGAAAAAGGTGGGACGGCGTGCATGGGTGTGGCGCAAGGTGAGATAGATTTGATCCTTTCTTTCTTACACAACCAAAGGTTGGTTGTTTTGGATATCTTCTTCTCTCCCTCTGTCTATGTTTAGATATGGATGTCTCCTCTTTCTTTTATCCAAAAGTTGGACAAAATTTGTACATTTCTATTGTAGAGATTTGGTGCATAAATTTTAAGAAGAAAAGAGAAGAAATGATTCTTCTCATGATCTCTAGTGTAGAGATCAAGATCCTCCTACATCTTCTTATTCTCTAAGAGTGTCTTGAGAGAAAAGAAGATTATCAACCATCAAGATGTGATCTCTGTCAAAGAGCTAGCATCCTGATGAGATCAAAAAGCTTTTGATCAGATCAGAGTCTCGTGTGGATATCCGTAGAGATCGGATACTTGTGCAGTTAAAAAGGACCTTCAGAAGACATCCATGATCATCAGTTTGTATTGAAGATTGATCCATATCTAGGTTTATTTTATATTTATTTTTTTTATTTAATTTCTATATTTGAATCTTATCTCACATATGATGATCCTGTTTATGATTTGAAGATATGATCTTATGCATGCTTAGATTAAATTAGATTTAATCTAAAAATTTTAAAATTTTGCTACGTACTTGTTTTATAAAATCATGCGTGCATGAAACCATAAAACTCCAACAAATATCATGGCCTGTTGGTATAATGTACACATCCAGTAAATGCTTAAATTAAATAATGTTAGTGAATCTTACCTTTGGTATTGTAGGCTTGGTTATGTGAGCAAGAGTGGGATTGACAGGTTGATCAAGGAACGTATCCTTGAAATAGATGATTATGAATTATTATCTATCTGTGAATCATATCTACTTAGTAAGATAACTAACTCACCTTTTAAGAAAAAAGGTAAAAGAGCCAATGATATCCTAGGTCTAATACATACTGATGTATACAGACCTATGAACATAAGTGTCAGAGGAGGATACTACTACTTCATTACATTTACAGATGATCGATAGAGATATGGGTATGTCTATCTTATGAAGCATAAATTAAAATCATTTAAAATGTTCAAATGATTCCATACTGAAGTAGAAAAATAGTCTAAAAGGAGTATTAAGATCCATCGATCAAATAAAGAGGTGAATATCTCACTAGTGACTTTCTGACATATCTGAAAGAGAATGGAATTTTCTTACAGTGGACCCCTCTTAGAACACCACAATATACTGGAGTGTCTGAAAGAAAAAATCAGACCTTGTTAGACATGATTCGATCCATGATGTGCTTTGTGAGTCTATCAATTTCTTTTTGGAGATATACTCTAAAAACTACCTGCTATATTTTGAATAAAGTGCCGAGCAAGTCTGTCGATAAAACTCTATATGAGATATGAACTAGGCGTAAGCAAGTGCTCTCACACCTTAGAGTCTAGGGGTGTCCTGCTTATGTCAAGTGTTTAAAGATAGATAAGCTTTAACCTAGGTCTGATAGATACTTATTCATAAAGTATCCAAAGAAAACTAAAGGATACTACTTCTACCTCGTTGCAGAGCAAAAGGTGTTTGTCAGCAGCAAGGTAGACTTTTTGGAAAAGAAGTTTCTTAGAGAAGGAGCTAATGCCTATAAAATTGAACTTAGTGAAGTTTAAAAGGTGGAAGGACCGACACATACATAATTGGATTTGAATGGAGAATTGAATCAGAAATCAGTAGAGGCACCATTAAGGAGATCTGGTAGAGTACCGCATCAACCGAATAGATACTATAATTTCTTGATCTAGGATGGTCACCCCATCAAACTTGATGAGAATGATGAGGATCCGATCATCTATATGGAAGCTATGTAAAGGCCCAACTCCTAAAAATGGCTTAAGGCCATGAAGTTTGAGATGAAGTCTATGGAGATCAATAGTGTATGAACACTAGTTGATCCATCTGAAGGGATAAAATCCATAGGGTGTAAATAGATTTTCAAGAGGAAAAAAGAAGCGGATGGAAAGATAAAGACCTATAAAACCTGTCTAGTTGCTAAGGGTTACCGTCAGTATTATGGTATTGAATATAACGAGATGTTCTCTCCTATGGCAATGCTCAAGTCTATTCGGATTATACTTGTTATCACTGCATACTTAGATTATGAGATCTGGTAAATGTATATCAAAACTGCTTTCTTTAATGGGGAGCTGGAAGAAGAGGTGTATATGTTATAGTCTGAAGGGTTTACATCCACAGATGAGTCTAAGGTGTGCAAGCTGAATAGGTCTATTTATGAACTCAAACAAATGTCTAGGAGTTGGAACATATATTTTGATAAGGTGATCAAAATGTATAGCTCTGTTATGAATGGAGAAGAGTCTTGCATCTATAAGTGGGCTACCGATTCTGTAGTTATCTTCTTTGTACTGTATGCGGAAGATATTCTGTTACTAGAAAATGACATCTCGACTTTGCAGAGTATGAAGCTATGGTTATCATCATAGTTCTCCATCAAGGACTTGGGAGAAGCATCCTACATCTTAGGGATAAAGATTTACAGGAATAGATCTAGAAGGTTACTTAGATTGTCCCAATCCACGTACATCGATACCATATTAAAGCAGCTCAACATGGATAATTTCAAGAGAGACTATCTTCCAATAGGTTATGAAATTACTCTCTCCAAGAAGGATTGTCCGACAACCCCTGAAGAGAGAGAGTGTATGAATAGAATATCATATGTTTCGATAGTGAGATCTATTATGTACACCATGATGTGTATGAGGTCGGATGTAGCCTATTCACTAGGGGTAATAAGTAGGTACCAATCTGATCTAGATAAAAACCATTGAAAGATTACGAAGATAATCCTTAAGTATTTGAGAAATACTAAAGACCAATGGCTTATTTATGGAAACACTGATATGAAACTTATGGAATATACTGATTCTAATTTTCAGTCAGATTATGATGATAGTAGAAGCATATCAGGCTACGAATTTACTTTGAATGGAAGAGCTGTTTATTGAAAGAATTTCAAGCGACATACTATGGCCGATTCTGTATGCGAAGTAGAATAAAATGCTGCATCCAATGCTGCAAAGGAGGTAGTGTGGTTGCAAAAATTCATCACCAAGCTAGGAGTTATACCTTCTATTGATAGTCCTATCCTGCTGTATTGTGATAGCTCTAGTGCCATAGCTCAAGCGAAAGAACCAAAGTTCCACCAGTGCACCAAGCATATTCTATGCCACTATCACCTGATATGAGAGATTATGAACTAAGGTGACATCGAGCTTCAGAAGATCGATAGAAAGGAGAACCTAACCAACCCCTTTAGTAAAGCTCTCATGATCAAAGAGTTCGATGATTTCAAATAGAAGATAGATATAAGATACTGTCCTGATTGGCTTTAGTCAAAGTGAGAGTTGTTAGAAATTATGTCCTAAAATCAATCATTTGATGATTGAGTTTTTCTTTGTATATGAATTATTTATTGATAAATAAAAATTATTTTGATATTTTTTATCACAAAGTTATATGTTCCTTATAGAACTCTTGTGTTGTGATGAAGTCCTTAGAACTATGTTAGTGAATGATAAAGAGAGGATTTATCATATAGTTTTTAAACATATTCATGATCAAATAATACGTCATTATAGGATGACGATGTTTATCAAGTGGAGGTCATTGTGTGCCATAAAGGTTGGTTGTCCTCTTGACCAAAGAGTGTAGTGATACTGGTATGATATACAGGTGAGATGTAGGAGCACATCACAACTAAATAAGTGACTCACTTGTTAAGCATTCTACTGTCAAAAGCTACTCATGAAGTTATGGACATAAGTGTCCCTCCGACCTGAGATCATCATAGTGACTTGCAAGCAACTCACTATGCTTTGGTGCTGGATTATTTAAATTTCTAATGCAATGATGGAAGGCTGCTGGGTACAGTCAAGTACTTGCAAAATCTGTGTGTGGATCAAAATGAGATTGACCCTTCCAGATTATAAGAGCTGATGTATCACTGTATTTTAATTTAGTAAAATTTTGATCAGGGTAATCTTTGAGATGGATTTGAAAGATTGAAATACAATATGGATGAAACACTGTGGGTTGACAGTTAAACTTGAGATCATCCTATAGCATTCAAGGTCAAAGAGATGAATTATGCGGTAACCATATGCATAAGTTCTAAAATATATCTTTGTGATAATTTAACCTATCCAGACATCAGAAACCATTGCTAGATGGTAGCTTCGATTAGTACAAAAATCGATTCCTGTGCTACCGACTTAGTTTTTGAAATTATGGAGTCACGCACATAAGTCAAACAATGTACAAAAATATTGATCTATGTTTATATGTCTAATTTTGAAGTACTTGACTTGATTGAGTATATAAACTAATTTGATTGAGAATTAAGTTATGGGTCAAACGAAATTGAAGTGTTGACTATGTCTAGTTAGCATTACACATGACGTATAGGTTTAATCCCGAGGATGAACAGTTCTTGATCTATGATCCATGAAACCTATGAGAGATTAGATTTAAGTGTTGATTAATTTTAGAATAGATCTGAATTAATTAGACTTAGTTGGGTTTAAAATTTTAAGTTAGACTTGATCCAAAAGTCCTAAAGAGTTTAGGATTGACAGCCTTTCGAAATTATTTCGAACCAGCTTCGAATTGGATTTGAATTGGATACTTTTTGGATAAGATCCTTGAAGTCCTACATCCATTAGGACTCCCTCACTCCTTGGCTGACCAACACCTAGTGTGGTGTTGGTTATGGGCATCCCATATGGGTGTGGCAGTTGGTGCATTGTGAGCGCCATAAGTGGTGCCAATCTTTTCTCATGTAGGAGTCCTTCTTTCATAAGTAGTGGACTGATTCAAAGCTTCTTTGAATTAGGAGTCTTATACATATTGAGTCATGGGAATCATCTATAAATAGAGAGGGTCTCTACCTATGAATGCATAGAATAGAAATCAGATTGAGAGAAGAGAAAAAAAGAGACAGAGAGGCGTGAGCTTATGGGCGCCCCTTCCCTTTTGCATGTCCTCCTCCTTGCCACCCCCTCTTCTTCTTGGCATGGGCCCTTCTTGGGCATTCCCTTTGCTGGTGTAAAGGGTCATACCAGCACCTCTCCTCTTTTGTTTGGTGGCCTTGCGAAGGTGCTTTGATCAGAGGTTAATCCTACTTTCCTGTGTTGCCTGACATGTGCGTGAAGTAGAGGGGCTACAGTTCCAGGCCTACACGAAGGTTGAATCCAGATTCTGAAGATTTGATCTCCAATTTCACTGCAATCTAGGTAAAGATTTGATCCTTATTCAAATAGATTTATAAAAAAATATTTAAATGCAACCCTGATTATCGGTGAGAAATAATTTTTTTTTCCTTCAACAACACTCAAGAACCTAAAAATATGGTTATCGCATAATTCATCCCTTTGATCCTGAATACTCAAGATAACCTAGGATTTAATTGTCAACCTTGGATTAATCATCCACATTGTATTTCAATCTTTTTCAAATCCTGTGACCTATCACATGGATTACACCGGTCGAGGTCTTACTCAATTGAAATACAGTGATGCTATTGAGAAACGTAGGCGATTTCATGCATGTATTTTGAAATTTTTTTTAATTACAGTAGAAAGTTAATAGATTAATCAAATTAATCTAACGTGCATATGATCTAATCATTAAATCAACCTATTCTAGGATCTATGACATGATATGTTGCATATAAAATCTAAAAAATACTGAAGATAAAATCAGCATGCATGCATGTGAGCAATAGATCACATTTACTTCTAATCTGAGATCAGAACTCGATACTTGAGTATAGGTCAATGAATGCCACTGTTGAGAGATATGGTAGAGAAAATTCTTACTGGTTGCTCATAGCCGCACACACATCCGACCTCTACGAGAAGTCCACTCGAAGCTCCGATCTGATCGGTCTTTTCGAGAGTGCAAGTTCATACGAAGACCTTCTTCATGACTAATCTGGATCTTTTCTTCAAATCTCTAAAATATTTCCAGAGATTGAAGATAGACTTCTGGAAGAGATTAAGAGGTGAAAGAAAGATGGAGATAAAAATAATTTTTTTTTATTTTTTCTCTCTTCCCAAACCCAAAGGTATAAAATCCTAAAAAATAGATTTTGCACACACCTCAAGAAGAAGGACTCTCCTCTTCTTTTTTACACCTTGAACCCATGCTGAACTCCTTTAAACATGAAGGCCTCTCTCTCAGAACTCTTACATGTATAAGAATGAAATAAAACTCCTTTTATTTCAATATATAAGGAGGTGGAATGAAGAGTCCAAGAGATCATGGACTCTTGATGTGTTGTCGCCCCTACTCAAAAATTCATACCAAAATATGCCAAAAAAATATTGGATGCTCCTTCTCATATTTTTTCATGGTAAATCAATTTTCCATCTAATCTTTCACAAAAAATCTCCTCAAAATGTCACACATATAAGGATAAAAAAATAAGTTGGCATGGAAAGGTTGATTTGGAGAAGAATAGACTCTCTTGATTAAGAATATTTTGAAATTCAATTTTAAAATCTTTCTTTTATCAAAACTAAATCAAATTTGGATGTGAGATAGAGAGAGAGAGAGAGAAGAACTCTTTGGCATGAAAAAATCCCAAGCAAAAACTATTTGCGCATGAGGATATATGGCATCAAAGTGGGAGGCACATGGGAGAAGAGTCCTATTCCAATAAGGACTCTTAATTTTATTATTTAAATCCAAACCAAATCATATCTGATTTAACCCAAATAAAATATATAAAACTCAATCTAATTAGGTTTATAAATTTTTAATTAAATTCTAATCAAATTAAGAATTGATTAAACCAAAATTTTGATCAAATTAGAGATAATTCTTCCTTAGCGATTAGGTCATCTCATAACCTAATCGGGTCATACCTAATTGAATCTAATTCAATTAGATTTTATTTAATTCTCTTTACTTAATCAAATTAAGTTAATCAATAATTTAATTACTAATTAATCTTTTATTAATTCACTAACACTTAGTATATAAATTTATTATAATTTTTGCATAAGGTTAATCATCAATTGAATTGACGATTAAGTTCTTGAACGATTCTCAATCGTTGATCAACTATATGATCAGTCAGAAATTTTTTTTGAGTATGACCCCATAGGTTTGAACCTAAGTAGGTAGCATAAAAATAACTTTCTGAGTCAATCAATGTAACAATCTAGCAATGGTGACTCGATGTTCGAATAGATCGAATGAAGGCGAAGCAACATTCAAAAATCTATTGGCTATGGTTACTGTATAGTTCATTCTTTTGACCCTAATGCTCAAGGACGACCTAAGATTTAACTGTCAATCCTTGATAAGTCATCCATATTGTATTTCAATCTTTTTCAAATCCATCACATGGATTATCCGAGCTCAGATTTTGCTAAATTGAAATACATTGATACATTAACTCCTACTAATTTAGAGAGGTCAATCCCATCTTGACTCACGCACCGACTTGACAAGTACTTGACTACATCTAAAATTTTTTTATCACTTAATTAGAAACTCAATTAGTTCGACATCAAAGTACAGTGAGTTGCTTATGAAAGAGTAATGCCCAACAAGCCAATTGCATATGGGATGCGATCAGATGTTTATTATAATTTATCTTCCAAATTTATATAATTGATATTAATATTATTCATAAAATAAATATTTTTGATTCATTATATGCTGCATCTTATGAATTTTAAGATTATAATGAACTTCATATGTCTGAGCAATGATTTTAGAACCATGATGAGATCATGTTAATGAGACCTAAATCTTTAATAGCCCTAACCTAAAATATCTTAGTCGTTGGTATATTGAGTTAGAAATCAATGATACCGGCAAGACTGGCATATCCTATATATGCTCAAAAATGAGGGTGGTTGATCTCACAACCACTTATGTGGGAACACTAATATAAGAATATGGATCCTCATTAGAGAATGAGTTCACTGAATTGACCTATGAGAGAATATCAGATGGAGTCTTATTTATATGTCAACTGATAATTCTCTAGTGGGAGTTGTGTAAGTGATCCTTTGACCTGAGGTCACCATGGTACCTTGTATACATGGATCCATGTTTTGGTTCACTACCTAACTTGGTTCTTTGATCCTTGTGTGGGGTGTTCTACACATAGTGAAGTGTGCATGGAGAATGTGAATGATCAATAAGGGATTAGTCACTAATAATAAGGGGAGCGAACATCCTATGTGATCTCATAGGTCAGTGATTTGGAAGTCTTTGATCAAAGCAGAATGATAATTAGAAAAAGATTTCTAATATATCATCAACTGAATCATCACCTTCAAATCGAGATACATAAAGATAAGTGATTGGATTTGACATGTTTCTATGCCCACAGCTCATCTGAGATGTTGTTTGATTGAAAGATTGAATTATATGAAAACTTGCCACTGAAGTATATTTTGATAATTTTTTATCAAAATTTTAAATCTTTTGGATCGTCATGACACATTGCTAGACATCAATCTTGTTGCCCAGCTATGCAACCCAAGAGGGGGCGGGTGAATTGGGTTTCTAAAAATTTTGAGCTTAACTTATGACTTATGAAAAATATTTGGCAATAGCTAAAAGAATATGGAGAGTTAAATTAATTCAGGACTAATGGCTAAAAGCAAGAATGTAAGAAAATAATGAAGAGTTAAAGGGAAGCAATTATGCACACCATAAACAAAAGGATTTATAGTAGTTCGGTGCCAACCTTGCACCTACATCCACTCCCCAAGCTCCTACTTGGGAATTCCAATCCACTAAACTTGTATTCAACCCGAATACAAATGTCGAAAACTCTGACTCTAGCTATCCCAAGCTAGTTCACTTATTTTCTGGGTACAAGCCAACCCTATACACTCCGATTTAAGGTTTGGATCAACCTTCCCTTGTTTTGAAACCCTTCCAAAACAAAACCAAACACTCAAACTGAGTATAACAATTTATAGCACACTTAAGCACAAAGAAAAGCTCCTTCAATGAGCGAATATAACTTTAAATACACTTTACTTAAAAGAAGAAGCCCCTTTTTGAATTTCCTCAAGGTGGATGGAGACTTGATTGAGCGCTTGAGGAGTTGGTGAGCTTGGATTGAAGGCTTCTTGAAGGCTTTGAATGAGCTCTTGATTAGGGCTGAAAAGTTGGCTTGAGAAATCTTTTTTCAAATTCTCTCTTTTGAATGCTCTTCAATGCTCTCTTGAATGCTCTTTAAATCTCTTTCTTTCTCTACTTTGTTTCTCACCTTTTTATTCCTTTTATAGCTTTAAGAAATAGAGGAAAACATTCTAGGCTGAAAAAGAGCCGTTAGATCGCATTAAATGAGCATTAAAAGTACTTAAAATGGGTTAAAAACTAGCCGTTACGGAAAAATCCCGTCACAGGGGTTGACTCATGAGTCGACTCACACCTGGGGTCGACTCATGGGTCGACCT
Organism: Elaeis guineensis; assembly: GCF_000442705.2. Taxonomy (NCBI): domain Eukaryota; kingdom Viridiplantae; phylum Streptophyta; class Magnoliopsida; order Arecales; family Arecaceae; genus Elaeis; species Elaeis guineensis. The sequence goes on from NC_026000.2 coordinate 77,348,338, forward strand.
CTATGGAAAAAACATCACAGAAGAGAACAGGATTCATTGTTCTGTAAAACTGGCAAAAAGACCGGCAGAGGTCGACTCATGAGTCGACTCATGCTTTGGGGGTCGACTCATAGGTCGACTCACAGGATTTGCCAAGTCTGTGCCGGCCAGGAAATTCAGTGTGCCAGTCATCTCATGTGCCATGAGTCGACTCATGGGTCGACTCATGATTTTCAATCATGCATATCTTTCAACATACAAGTCCAAAATTAATAAAATTTTCACCATTGGATCACAAATCTTTTGTTCTATCATTTGATATCATCAAATCAGGGTTTTGATAAAATTACCATTTTGCCCTTGAGGAGCAAAAAGGGTTTTTTCAAGAGAGAAATATTAGTACCCCTTTAACTGCTTTGTAATCATCAAAATCAATGTAGGGAACAACAATCTCCCCCTTTTTGTTGATGACAAAACATTTGAACAAAAGCATTTATGAATCAATGAGCATAAATTTTCAAAGAAATGAAATGCATTGTAGGTAGTTTTGAAGATAAAAAGGAAATTTACTACCAACTAATAAGTCCATTTGCTTGAAAAGAAGATTGATTCTTTTGGAATGTGAAACATGGGCTCATTAGCATAAGTAACTTGCCCATTGCTTAATGATTTGAAAATTTGCTCATTTGATTATGTGATTTTGATTTTAGAGTAGAAAATTTATTTTTGTTATCAGAGCAAGTTGTATGTTGAAAATTTGCTCATTCTCATTTGATTATTTAGTTTTAGTATCAGAGCAAGTTTAATAATTAAGTGTACCAATGCATGTCTAAGAATTGATTGTAAAGTATATCAGAGCATATCAAATTTTATGATGTATCAGAGCAAGTCTAATTTTAAAGCATATCAGAGCATGTCTAAGAAGTAATTTTAAAGGTTGCTCATTTGCATTGTACTTAGCAATTTACTCATTGTATTTTTAAGTCATTTAATAATTTTGCTTTTGATATTGTTCTTTAATTTCTCCCCAATTCATTGTACTTAGCAATTTACTCATTGTATTTTTAAGTCATTTAATAATTTTGCTTTTGATATTGTTCTTTAATTTCTCCCCAATTCATTCATTTTATTTTCAAGTCTTTTAATAATTTATAATTTTGCTTTTGATATGTTTCTTTTTCTTTAATTTCTCCCCCTTATTGACATCATCAAACATTGTTAGCTCCCCCTCTTTCTCTGAATACATTTTCTCTTTAGTGTTTCTTCAAACTTCTTGTGCTAATCATTAATGTTTGCTCCCCCTGAATACAGCAATCATTAACCAAAATATGCCATAGATTACCATAGATATGAATTATCAACAAAGAGAAGATATATAATCAAGAGATGATTGACATCATAACAAAGAGTAGATATATAATTAAAAGATAATTGATACCATAGTTGTTTCAATACATATTCTATAAAAGTCAACTAGTTAATATTATTACATGGCCCAAAAGATAGATCCTAGAAAGAACAACACTTAGGATCTAGTAAAGCTCATGACTAGATGGATCGGAGTCATCAGAGATAGGGTGAGGAGATGATGGATCTCGATCAAGAGCACGTCCTCTACCCCGTCTGCCTCTGCCACGAGTGGAGGTGCTGGCACGAGCAGGTGAGCGAGATGAACTAGGAGGCTGAGAACGTAGAGAGGCCAAAGACTGGACTGAAAGAGTGAGTCTAATGGAATCAAGAACGTTTAGTGCTCTCGAAATAGACTGAAGTAGAGCAGTGAACTGAGTAGATGCATGCTCACTCGAGCCTTTGATCTCTCTCCTCAATAACTCATAACCACCCTCCAATGCACCTCTGAGCCTGCCAGCCTCTGCAGTAAGGTCTGTGACCTCAATAGTGCTCTCCTGTGGCTGAGGATGGGCCAAAGCTAAGACTTGCCTCTGCAAGTCAAGAACTCTCTCAGTCAGTCTCAAAATACTGTCCTCGAGCTGCTGAATCCGAATAGACTGATCTAAGATCAACTGAAATACAGTGGAGATATGGGGGATCAAGGTCTGATCAGATGAATCTAATGAAGTGGATCCCGGTGCAAATGTAGAAGTGCTCCACTGTCGAGAAAGCAAGGAAGCCACACACTGAGAAATCTGCTCGATCTGATCATCAGCTAATCTGTACTCTGGGAAAGGTGCTCTACTGTCTGACTGCTGAACTAGTGTGTGCCTCCTGGTGAACTCTGAAGGGCCAGCCTCTGGGTCTGAAACAAACTGGATATCTGGAGATGCTGCCCTGAAGTCATGGAGAGGAGATGAGGGACCTTCTTCCTTAGCTCTGTCTTCTACTCTATCCTCAGCTCTCTCCTCAGAACCCTTGATCCAACCACCATCAGTTTTAGTAAATCCCATGCGGTGCAGAGTGTGTTGGTTGATGGTGTCTGCGTGAGAAAGCTTAGCAGATGCCTCTCCCTCAAAACTGACTCCAAACCTCCTGAAAACTAGTGTGAGAGCCATACCAAAAGGCAGATGTGCCTTGGATCTGTTCAGTGTCTCTCTCATGGCCTCAATCATTAAAGCAGGGAGGTTTAATGGGGTTTGAGTGATCACATGAAACATTATACAAATATCTCGGCCAGAAAGAGGTCATGCCTACCACTCCTTGGGAAGAAAAGCTTTGTCACTAATTGATGTAAGATTCTCATTTCAATTGACAAAATTTTGGCTTCCAATTTATTCAAACTTCCCGAGTAGGTTCCTCCTAGAATTACATTGATCCCCTCTTCCTTCACTGGGAGTTCCATGTAAGAATATCCCTCACAGGGCAAATGTAGTATCTCTCCCAAAGTAATAGGATCTAAGCATATATCAACTCCCTTAACAGTAGAAGTTACTGTTCCATTGCCATAGTGTAGATTTTGATAAAATTCTCTAACCAAGTCTACAAAAGTAACTTCCTTGAGAGAGCAGTAAAAATCCCAACCCTGGTTTTTTATCTTTGTCCCAAAGGAGAAACCTTCTTTTTCAAAGAATCTAAAATCCACATTCTTGCCGATTTCTACCTTCCTATCAGATAGAGGGATTTTGCTAAGGCTAAGGGGAGACTGAGAGGGACCTTGAGCAGACACTGAAGCCGGAATGGGAGCAGTGGAGGACTGAGCAGCTTGCCTTTTCCTGCGGACCTTTCTTCCAGCTCACGGACAGATTTTCTTCTTTGAGGGAGCTTCATCTTTGGGGCCATTCTTACCACAAGAGCAGGTAGGGAGACTCGGAGGATCAAATGGATGAGTAGAAGGAGGGTTACAAGAGGATGGAAAGGGATTTTGGCGGAGAGAAGAGACGGTTTTGAGAAGAACGATGGAGGTTAGGGCACGCTCCAACCGCTTCAATCAAGGGAGAAAGATGCGAAAAGCTCCTTTCCCAGGCGGTGATTTGAGGTGGAGAGGAGAAGGGAGAATGTTCTTGGGTTAAATCCTTGGTTTTGGAGAGAAAGAAGATGAGGATGATGGGTCTTGGAGGGAGAAAGATGAAGAGAATAGAGGGTCGGCTCATGAACAGGTTTTAAGACAAAATGGAATGAGCCCGTGGGATGTTGGCTGAAAATTACAAGTTTGCCAATGGGTCGACCCTAGGGGGTCGACTCATGAATCACAAAAATTCAAAAAAAATATGAATAAATTTCGAAAAAATTTAGAATTTTGGGAGAAGGAATTTTGCTCAATGACAGGTTGTGAGAATGATAATCTTGAGCTTTTAGGACCAAGAGAGATGATGGAAATTGATCTCAAATCGATTCCTTGGAAATGGAGAAACACTTAGGCATAAGGATCAAGAATTCCTAGATTTCTCCTAATTTCACAAAATCTATCCTCGCTAAGGGCCTTTGTAAAGATATCAGCTAATTGATTTTCAGTGTAAACATATTCAAGAGTTATATCTTTGTTTTGAACATGTTCTCTTATAAAATGATGTCTTATTTCAATATGCTTAGACCTTGAATGTTGAATTGGATTTTTAGTTAGATTTATGGCACTTGTGTTGTCGCATCTTATGGGTGTTTCATTAAGTTTGATTCTAAAGTCTTCGAGTTATTGCTTAATCCATAAGATTTGAGCACAACAACTTCCGGCTGCAATGTATTCGGTCTCAGCCGTAGACAGTGCTACCGAATTTTGTTTCTTGCTAAACCAGGAGATTAGGTTAACTCCAAGAAATTGGCAAGTTTCACTTGTGCTTTTTCTATCTAATCTACATCCAGCAAAATCAGCATCTGAATATCCTAATAAATCAATTAGTGAGTCCTTAGAGTACCATAACCCTAGAGTTTGAGTACCATTCAAGTATCTAAGGATTCTTTTAACAGCATTCAAATGAGATTCTTTAGGATTAGATTGAAATCTAGCACACAAACAGACACTAAACATGATATCAGACCTACTTGCAGTTAAATATAATAGAGAGCCAATCATACCTTTATAGTATTTTAAGTCTACACATTTACCTTCTTCATCCTTGTCAAGCTTACATGAGGGGCTCATGGGTGTGCCAATTGCTTTGGAGTTCTCCATTCCAAATCTTTTGAGTAATTCCTTGGTGTACTTGCTTTGGGTGATGGAGATTCCTTCTTTTGTTTGTTTGATTTGGAGTCCGAAGAAGAAAGTGAGTTCTCCCATCATGCTCATTTCGAACTCCCCCTGCATGAGCTTAGCAAAGTCTTGACAAAGAGATTCATTAGTAGACCCAAAAATTATGTCATCAACATAAATTTGTATTACTAACATATCATTTTGATTTCTTTTAATAAAGAGGGTTGTGTCTACATTACCTCTTGAAAAATCATTATTTAGTAAAAATTTGCTTAGCCTATCATACCAAGCCCTAGGTACTTGTTTTATTCCATATAAAGCTTTATTTAATTTAAAAATATGATTAGGAAAAGCATAATTTTCAAATCCTGGGGATTATTCTACATAGACTTCTTCAGCAATATATCCATTTAAAAATACACTTTTGACATCCATTTGAAATAATTTGAATTTCATAAAGCAAGCATATGCAAGTAGAAGTCTAATGACTTCTAATCTAGCAACAGGTGCAAAGATCTCATCAAAATCAATTCCTTCTTCTTGATTATAACCTTTAGCAACCAATCTTGCTTTATTTCTTATTACATTACCATGTTCATCTAATTTGTTCCTAAAGACCCATTTTGTGCCAATTATTGAATAATTTTTAGATCTTGATACTAAAGTCCATATATTATTTCTTTCAAATTGATTAAGTTCTTCTTGCATTGCATTAATCCAATTATGATCATTTTCAGCTTCTTCAATAGCTTTTGGTTCAAGATGAGATACAAAAGCACAATGATTAAATACATCTCTAAGTGAAGAACGAGTTTTTACCCCATGCATAGGATCACCAATAATTAACTCCTTAGGGTGATTGTGAATATACCTCCATTCTTTGGGTAAGTCATTTGTACCTTGAGGTTGTTCTTGAATTTCTTCACCTCTCTCATCCTGTTTGTCTTCTTGTTCCTCGTCCTCTTGAGTTGTTGAATCTTTCAGAGTGATCTCCTTCATTCCTTCTATTAGAGGATCTGCATCATCAACATCCTCATTCTTCCTTGAAGGAAGATTGTTAGATTCATCAAAAACAACATGTATGGACTCCTCTACTACTAAAGTTCTTTTGTTAAAAACTCTAAAAGCTTTACTAGTGGAGGAGTAACCAAGAAAGATTGCTTCATCTGATTTTGCATCAAATTTATCAAGTCTTTCTTTACCATTATTTAACACAAAACATCGGCAACCAAAAATATGAAAATATGCAATATTAGGTTTTCTTTCTTTCCAAAGTTCATTGGGGGTTTTCTTTAAAATTTATCTAATCAAAGCATGATTTAAAATGTAACATGCTGTGTTAATTGCTTCCGCCCAAAAATATCTTGGAAGGTTGCTTTCACAAAGCATGGTACGGGCTATTTCTTCTAAGGTTCTATTTTTTCTTTCTACTACCCCATTTTGTTGGGGTGTCCTAGGAGCAGAGAAGTTATGGCCAATTCCATTTTCATCACAAAAGTTTTCAAAGTCTTGATTTTCAAATTCAGTTCCATGATCACTTCGAATATTTTGAATTAAAATTCTTTTTCATTAGTGACTTTTCGATAAAATTTAATGAAAATATGAAAAGTTTCATCTTTGTGTGCTAAAAAGAAAACCCAAGTAAAACGAGAGTAATCATCTATAATTACAAAACCATATCATTTTCCTCCTAGACTAGTGGTTCTAGTTGGTCCAAATAAGTCTATATGCAAAAGCTCTAAAGGTCTAGAAGTTGAAACAATATTTTTGGATTTAAATAAAACTTTTATTTGTTTACCTAATTGGCATGCATCACAAATTCTATCCTTTTCAAAATTTAGTTTTGGCAAACCAAGAACTAATTCTTTCTTAATTAATTTTGAAAGAGAATGCATGCTAATGTGTGCAAGTCTGCGATGCCAAAGCCAACTTGTCTCATTAATTTTAGCATTTAAGGATACTAGGCATTGCATGTTTATTTTGGCTAAATCATTTAAATCTACCATATAAATATTACCATGTCTATGTCCAATTAATTTAATGCCATCATTAACAGGACTAGTTACAATGCACACAGACGATTCAAAAACAACTTTATATCCTTTATCATAAAATTGACTAATACTTAGTAAATTATGCTTTAAACCATCTACTAACAAAATATTTTCAATGTATTTGGAGGGAGTGATACCAATGTTACCTATACCGATGATCTTTTCTTTGCCATTGTCTCTAAAGGTGACCATCCCTCCATCCCTAGCATCAAGCGTGATGAATTGTGATTCATCACCAGTCATGTGTCTCGAGCATCCACTGTCAAGATACCATTTCCTGTTTCCTCCTTGGGATGCTAGACACACCTGCAAGCAAAAGTCAAGTTTTTGTTTTAGGTACCCAAGCTTTCTTGGATCCTTTTTGGTTAGTCATAATGGTTCCTTTTGGAACCCATATTTTCTTTATAGTTGATTTTGCAGATTTGTTAGAAAAGCAAGTGTATGATTTATGTCCTACTATACACATTTGAAACAAGTAATATTGGTAGACTTGTTACTTAAAGAGTTTATATAAATATTTTTCAGATATTTTTATTTCTTCAAGGGGTTATAGCCAAGTCCAGCCTTATCATACACAGTTTTTTGATTATCAAGAATCATATTGAGTTTATTTAAACTCAAGGTGAACTTTTCTACTATTGGTTTTAGCTTGACGATTTCATTCTTTAAGCTTTGATTTTCTTGAAGCATGATGGATTTTTTAATTGAAATATTTTCAGTTTGTTTCAATAAAGATTGATTTTTCAGTTTTAGTTCTTTGTTCTTCATCCCTAGTTTCTTTAATTCATCAACCAAATCATAGAATGCTTCATGTAATTTTTCAAATGTAAAGTCACTAGGGGTTTCGAAAATTACCTCATTTTCGTGTGCCATAAGGCACAGGTTGGCTTGTTCGGTTGAGGTTTCCTCATCGGAGCTTGAGTCATCACTCGCACTCTATGTGGCCATCATGACCTTCTTCTTGAACTTCTTGGGACCTTTCTTCAATTGTGGGCATTCGGATTTGAAGTGTCCCGACTTCTTGCACTCGTAGCAGATAAGGGGTTGGTCTTTCTCTTTTTCTTTGCTTTGTTCCCCTTTTGTGAATGGCCTCTTCCTCATCCCCTGTTTTCTTTTTCTCAAAAATTTTTTAAATCTTCGGGTGATGAGTGCCATCTCTTCATCCTTTTCTTCATCTTCAGTGTCATCAGTTTCTTCATCTGGTGGAGCTGTGGATTTGAGGGCAATGGTTCTTTTCTTTTTGACTTCTTCCTCTTGATGTTGCTTCATGCTTAGCTCATGAGTCATCAAAGATCCAAGAAGCTCTTCTAGAGGTAGAGTGTTCAAGTCCTTGGCTTCTTGGATGGCAGTCACTTTGGCTTCCCAAGTTCTTGGCAAGGACCTGAGAATCTTTCTTACAAGCTCACTGTTAGTATAGGACTTACCAAGACTCTTTAAACTATTAATAATATCAGTAAAGCGAGTAAACATTCCAGTTATGGACTCATCATGCTCCATTTTGAACAATTCATATTTATGCACAAGCATGTTTATTTTAGACTCTTTTACTTGATTGGTTCCCTCATGCGTTACTTCTAACCTATCCTATATTTCTTTAGCAGATGAGCAAGTAGAAATGTGATTAAATTTGTTTGCATCAAGAGCACAATAAAGAACATTCATTGCTTTAGCATTTAATTGGGCCATCTTCTTATCAATCTCATCTCATTCTTTCTCGGGTTTGGTTGATTCCTCACCATCTATAATTTTAGTGGGTGTGTAAGGACCGTTCACTATGATACTCCACATATCATAGTCGAGTGCTTGTATGAATATTTTCATCCGAGCTTTCCAATAGGTGTAATTAGACCCATTGAAAAGTGGAGGTCGGTTGGTGGATTGCCCCTCGGCAAGAGAAGTGCCGACGTGGGTTGCCATAGATCTTTGGCTCTTTGATTGTTTAGATCAAAGAAGGGCTAGAGCACCGGGCTCTGATACCACTTGTTGCCCAGCTATGCAACCCAAGAGGGGGAGGTGAATTGAGTTTCTAAAAATTTTAAGCTTAACTTATGACTTATGAAAAATATTTGGCAATAGCTAAAAGAATATGGAGAGTTAAATTAATTCAGGACTAATGGCTAAAAGCAAGAATGCAAGAAAATAATGAAGAGTTAAAGGGAAGCAATTATGCACACCACAAACAAAAAGATTTATAGTGGTTCGGTGCCAACCTTGCACCTACATCCACTCCCCAAGCTCCTACTTGGGAATTCCAATCCACTAAACTTGTATTCAACCCGAATACAAATGTCGAAAACTCTGACTCTAGCTATCCCAAGCTAGTTCACTTATTTTTCGGGTACAAGCCAACCCTATACACTCCGATTTAAGGTTTGGATCAACCTTCCCTTATTTTGGAACCCTTCCAAAATAAAACCAAACACTCAAACTGAGTATAACAATTTATAGCACACTTAAGCACAAAGAAAAGCTCCTTCAATGAGCGAATATAACTTTAAATATACTTTACTTAAAAGAAGAAGTCCCTTTTTGGATTTCCTCAAGGTGGATGGAGACTTGATTGAGCGCTTGAGGAGTTGGTGAGCTTGGATTGAAGGCTTCTTGAAGGCTTTGAATGAGCTCTTGATTAGGGCTAAAAAGTTGGCTTGAGAAACCCTTTTTCAAATTCTCTCTTTTGAATGCTCTTCAATGCTCTCTTGAATGCTCTTTAAATCTCTTTCTTTCTCTACTTTGTTTCTCACCTTTTTGTTCCTTTTATAGCTTTAAGAAATAGAAGAAAACATTCTAGGCTGAAAAAGAGCCGTTAGATCGCATTAAATGAGCATTAAAAGTATTTAAAATGGGTTAAAAACTAGCCATTGCAGAAAAATCCCATCACAGGGGTCGACTCATGAGTCGACTCACGCCTGGGGGTCGACTCATGGGTCGACCTCTGTGGAAAAAACGTCACAGAAGAGAATAGGATTTATTGTTCTGTAAAACTGGCAAAAAGATCCGCAGAGGTCGACTCATGAGTCGACTCATGCCTTGGGGGTCGACTCATGGGTTGACTCACAGGATTTGCCAAGTCTGTGCCGGCCAGAAAATTCAGCGTGCCAGTCATCTCATGTGCCATGAGTCGACTCATGGGTCGACTCATGATTTTTAATCATGCATATCTTTCAACATACAAGTCCAAAATTAATAAAATTTTTACCATTGGATCACAAATCTTTTGTTCTATCATTTGATATCATCAAATTAGGGTTTTGGTAAAATTACCATTTTGCCCTTGAGGATCCAAAAGGGCTTTTTCAAGAGAGAAATATTAGTACCCCTTTAACTGCTTTGTAATCATCAAAATCAATCTAGGGAACAATAAATCTTGACTTGTGGGATTGATAAAATTAAAAGAATTTGATTTTAGAATCAATTTGGAAGAGTCCAAGTTGATTGGGACTCTTGGGGTGACCTAATCTCATCGGATTAGGGTTATGTTGAAAGTCCAGATCCATTGCTAGCTAGATTTGAAACCCAATGGATTACACACTTTGGGATTTGGCCTTGGTCTAATTTAATTAAAGTTTAATATAAATTCTATGGATTAATTTGATATGCTAACACATTGTATTAACCCAAGTTCTCAAATTGGTTTAGATCAAAGTGTTTGAGCTAACCTAGACCAGTTGGCTTTGACCTGATGAGATTAGGTCAATTTAAATTGGATCCTTATCTAAATTAAATCAATTTAAAATGAAGAAAAAATCCTCCACATCCACTAGAAGACACAGCAAAAAATAAATGCCGTCCACCTTAAATTGGCATGTTAATTGGAGAGTCCTTCTTAATGAAGGCTCTTAACTAATACGTGTTACCTTAAATTCTCGATCAGTTCTCCTATGATTTAATTCAAAAATTTATTAATTTTTTTATAAAAAATAGAAGATAAAGAGTTATTCTATTCCAAGTAATTGGATTACCAAAAACTCACTCAGTGAATTTATTTGGTGCATGGGAAGTTGGAGCACCAAAGGTTGGTGCCCCTTCATCCCATGTGACATTCCCTGGTTCTCTATTTATAGAGGATTCTCAAGATGGATTCTCACTGAGATTTTTGGCTGAATTAGAGATAAGGGAAGTAGAAATTATAATAAAAATTTTAAAAAAAATTTAAGAAAAAAAGGAGGGAATTTTGAGTGGCAAAAGTTGCTACAAGAGTGGTGAGATTTTCAGCAAGTATTACTGGAGTGCCCTTGGATTTGGTGTTTTCATATGTTGAAGCTAAAAATTAAATCTTAGGTTATTTAAAATCTGAAGAGTGTCTTCTTGATGTCATTCTAGTGATGAGAGTGAAAGTAACTAAGCTTTGGTGTGATAATGATGCAAGTTCGAAGCCGGCAGTATTCTTAAGAAGACAAGGCTATGGCAGCACATCGGTTGGGAAGAACCTTGGTCAACTTTCATATGGATCACCATTGGAGGACTTCTACTTTAGAGACTCATGGAAAACACCAACATGCCACTTTTTTATACTGGTCTAAGTATAAAATTCTATCTCTTTGCATGCTTGATTTTGCTTTGATAGATATTGGCAATGTGATTCTTAGGTTTGGATTTCGGCTCGATAGTTTTATTTGATAAGCTATTGATTTGTATATTTTTAAAATTTTTAAAAATTATTTTTTACTGTATGGCTAGAATCCAATAGTGGTATCAGAGTCACCCTTGTCTGATTCGATCAAACAAGTGCAAAGTTGTTGCATAGAATCATTCTTATGCAAATCTTGCCAAAAATTTTGCATTATTTTTTGCATCAATCCTTAAACTCAAAAATTATTTTTGACTTTATATATTCCAAGATGTTAAATTTTAGTTATTAAATTATGAATTTATGATAATTTTAAAATTTATATTATCATGGTTGTATGATGCTTAAATTGATGCATTGTTAAGGGTGTAATACATACCTAATATGATTAGGGTTTGCTATATTTTTTGATATGCTTGTCATATGTTTTGATCTCAATTACACCCTTATATAATTTTGACATGATTTTTGATTGCTATTTTGAATAGTTGAAGCTTATCAAATTGCATAATTTGTAGTGTACATTTTATGCGCTTATAATTAGGATGTGCCAAGACTAGTTTAAAGTTCCTCGTAAAAATTATATTAAGTTGTAATATCGAGATTCACTTTTAAATAAAAAATCAAATTCTTAAGATCAATTAGTGTCGAGAAAAGTATGAAAGATGATTTTCTAATTAGGTCCGTATGTTAGCCTGGCCAACTTTATTGGTGTCTAAAAAAGCTACGAGGATCCTCCCACCTACTTACCTAGCCAATTTGGTCTTGTTGATTTTTAGATTTAGATTGATTAGTAATGTAAACATTATAAGGGCCTTCCTTCAAACTTGATCGATAGAGTGTTGGGAATAGTGTCTCAAAGCCAATCATCAGTCTGTTGACGGTTGTGCTCATTTTTGTATATGTACATGAATTATGAATTAATAAAAATTATTTTGATATTTTTCATCACAAAATGTTTCATCTTCTAATGAACTCCTATGTTGGGGTGAAGTCCTTAGGACTATTTAGACTCGACAAAGGAGGATTTGTCGTTTAGTCCTTAAATCTGTTCGCAACCAAATGATACGTTGTTATCAAGGACGATAATATTTATCAAGCATAGGTCATTGTGTGCCATATAGGTTGGTTGTCCTCTTAACCAATGAGTGTAGAGACACTGGTATGGTATACAAGTGAGATGTAAGGTATATCTGCACTGAATGTGAACTCTGGAGCTATTTCTGCTGTCAAGACTTGCTCCGATGGAATATGGGTATAAATATCCCTCCGATCTGAGACCGCCACGGTGACTTGTAAGCAACTCACTCCACTTAGGCACTGGACTACCTGAATTTCTAATTCAGTGACGGAAGACTGCTGGGTGTAGTCAAGTACTTGACTTGTCGGTGCATGTGTCAAGATGGGATTGACCACTTCAGTTTAGGAACTGTGTACAGTCATGTTTTAATTTAGCAAAACCTTGGCCAGGGTAGTCTTTGTGAGGAGTCACAGGACTGTTTGAGTTGAGCACGATTCGGATGATCTAATCAGGGTTGACAGTTTAACCCTGAGTCATCCTAAACACAGAGGTCAAAAGGATGAATTATACAGTAACCATATTCACGTAGGTTTTGAGTATTGCGATTGTGACTATTCGACCTATCCTGTCATCGGGTACCATTTCTAGATGGTCATTTCGATTAGTACAGGAATTGGTTCCTATTCCTATGCTACCGGCTTAGGTTCGAACCTGTGGGGTCACACACATTAGAGGTTCCTATCTGATCTGATGGCTAATGAAGAATCCTAATGCTCGTGGACTATGAGTCCTACATATCTGGGACTCTATGATCGAGAATCAGGATTCTCTGATCATGAGTCCCACACATTTTGGGTACCGGGATCAAGAGTCCCACTGGTTTGGGACTCTTCGATTAGGATTATATATCGATGAATTCTGATATCCGATTACCCATCGAATTTGGACTCAATATTTATGAGAGGTTTAATTAGTGATTTGATCACTAATTAACTCAATTTGATTGAGTAATTATTTTTGGATCAAGTCCAATTGAATTGGATTCAGTTGGGTTTGACCTGATTAGGTTAAGAGTTGACCTAATCGTCGAGATGGTTTGGTCCCTGATTTGATCAGGATTTGGGCTTAATCAATTCTTGATTTGATTAGAATTTTATTGAGCCTAATTAAGCCTAATTAAATTGGGTTTAAATTAGTCTAATTAGGCCTAACTTATTTTGTTCAATTAGGTTGGTTTAAATAATAAAACCACCTTGACCCATTCTCCCTGCGCCACCTCACTTCCACTGCGCCCATTTGAATTCATAAGAAGGAAGTTCTCATGAATTTTTCCTCATGCAAAGCCCTCCTCACACCCTACTTTAATATGCCAAATGAGTGGATAAGGATGATTGGTTGGCCATTCAAATTCAAAACAAAGTTTGAATTTGAATGAGCAACCAATCATGAAATCACTCACACATAAATTAAGCGATGCCCTCCTCTTCTCATGTCCTTAGTGGATAGGGATAAATTGGTTTCCATTTAAATTCAAAATTTGATTTGAATTCAAATGTGCAATTACTCATCTTTATCCTCTGACGTGGATAAGACGTTTGACATTGTTTTAAAAGGAGGAGAAGAGTGGGGCGTGTGAAAGAAAAATTTTGGAGAGAAAATCTAGGCATGAGGAATCCTTGTGTGTAAGGTGAAGGTTTATATCCTTTCGAGAGAAAAAAAAGAAAAGAAAGAAAAAGTGTGCACAGGGTTTCAGTGAGTTCTTCAGGGTTTCAACCTGGAGTTCGGGAAGTGAGAAGGTGAGCTATGAGTGTCGTGAGCCCACCAAATTTCAGAAAGATCTTCAACATCCTCTTAAGCACGTCTGCTGATGATCCAGAGTATCTAAAGAATCGATAAACATCGATTGAAAGAGTTCGATCAGCATCGGCCGTCAAAAGGGCTCTACAACGAGCTAGCACTCGTGAGGAGTCAATCAGATCGGGAGCTTCGTGTGGATGATCCGCAGAGGCCAGACATGCTGTGTGGCTGCATCATAATGATCAGACTCTCTCGACGGTGATCAGATTACGGTGATCTACTACTCGCACAAAGGTATTGTGTTCTGAACACATTACAGTAAAGTATTTACTGTTCAAATTTGAATTTCAAATTTAAATGCATGCATGCAATATATCATATTTAGATCATAGTATAGGGTAAATTTTTATTAATTAATTAGATTAATTAATATTTTTTGCTGTAAAATAGTGATTTTAAAAAAGTTTTAAAATTATCATTTTACCCCTGCACTGAATTTTTTCCACAAATGGTATTAGAGCGGGTTCTTAGATATGATATATATATTTTCATGCGTAGATTAAGTTGTAATCTAAAAGTTTAAATTTAAAATTTAAAATTTGAAATTTAAATTTTGAAAGTTGTTCGAAATTCAAAATTCAAAAATTTGAAATTCAAAATTTGAAATTTGAAATTTGAAATTTGGTTGAAATTTCAAATTTGAAATTCAAAATTTAAAATTCAAAATTTAAAATTCAAAATTTAAAATTTGAAATTTGTTTAGAATTTGAAATTTAAAATTTAAAATTTAAAATTTGAAATTTAAAATTTAAATTTTGAAATTGGTATATTTAGATATACTTGATCCAAGTAGCAAGTAATTGAATTGGGTTGGTTGCCATGGCCGTCCGATCATAGGAGAAAAGTAGAATTTAAAGGCCCTCTCTTCCCATTCGATGGGGTCTCCTATGACGGTGGAGGTGCCGATGCGATTATATCCCATGTAGACGAAGCAGCGAAAGGAATATTCATGATTTATTTTGATTGAGTTATTTTCTGTTATGTAATTAGTAATGATGCTATTTATGAAATGTGCTGATATATTTGTGTAATAAGTCAACATATTTGGTGAACAGAAAATAAAATCTTTCAAATTTGAAAATTATTTTTGAAATGCCAAACCCTGACCCGTTAGCCCAAATACTTAATTAAAAGAATTAAGTGTTGTCTAGTAGGTCTAGAATTATGAATTAAGACCTAAGACAATTGCATAAACTTATGGGTCAATGGGTTAGATGGATTAGGTCCATAATTGGGTTAGACCTAAGGTTAACTTAAAGAAATGGACTAAATTAGAGTAATTGGTCAAATCTAATCAAAAGTTGAATTAGATTAGGTCAAGGATACTCTAGACTCAACTCCAATAGTTGTAGTTGAATGGGTCCATGTCTTTAACTAGACCAAGATAGACTTAATTCATGGCTACGTGGTGGAACCCTATTTACTAAGTTGATCAAATTAAAACTAATGAACCGGTTGGTGTCTAAGGTAAGTTTGGCAGTTTGACCAGTGGTTTTTAAGCGGGAGCTACTCGCAGTGATTCGATCTCTGACGAGTTAATGGCTTATCCCCACCACTGATCTCACTTACCTGACCAACCTGGTGAATTAGGTTTTGATTAGATCACTCGGTGATTAGGGCTCACTCATGTCATTAAGTAAATCAGTTTGACTGATTTAGGTGCTCCTAATGCCAACTTTAAGTAAATCCTTTTTAATCTGACTTGGTGAAGTCAGTGGGAGGATTGAAATTGGCTGGATATTTTCTTCTCATCTATTCTTTAATAAAATTTTCAAAAATTATTAGGTCCTAAAAATGATTAAGTTATATTGATAACTAAATCATAGCCTCCCATTAAGTGAGTGATAATGAGTCCATTAGTTTAATAATCATTGGAGGCCCAAAGACCTGGTACTTATTGACTAATGGAATTATCATTCATAATATGATAATTTGGTTTGAGTCTTTCTGATGGTGGTCAGGTTGGCTGGCCAATGTCGGGCCTGATCATTTATTGGTCTGATTCACCAAATCAAATCATGTTAATGGTTGGACCTAACCAGATCTTTTTAGTGGAGGCCAAAGCCTACTGATTAGGTTCAGGGGCAAAATCAATTATTAGAAGTTATTTAGAGAAACAACTGGTTATGAACCTACCCATAGATGCACATGGGTTGACCAACCAAAGTTGGACTCGTGTGTAGTCTGTGTGGATTCTAGTACCCACTACGGAATTAAAGTAATTCCTCGAATTGGAGGTTGAGGCTACCAATTCATAAAAATACTGGGAGAAACTTTAGACTAAAGTCCAAATCTTTAGTATTAATAATTTATGTACTAATATAGGTCTGATTTTTCTTTATGCAGCTATGGCCACTACCCTGTCACTCCGGTCATTATTAGATAATGACAAGCTCATGGGACCTAATTTCGATAGCTGGTATCGAAAATTAAAAATCATCCTTGAGCATGAACGGATCCTTTATGTAGTAATGGATCCGGCACCTGAGGAGCCAGCCCTGAACGCTAGAGGGGCGATCCGAGATACTTACCAGAAGTGGCTCAACAATCGCACCAACATCCGGTGCATAATGCTGGCGGCAATGAATGATGAGTTCAATCACAGGTTTGAGAATGCCCAACCACAGGAGATGCTTCAAATGTTGACCGACTCTTTTGGCATGTCTGATGACGTTGAAAGGCACAAAACTAGTTGTGCCATTTTCAATGCTCGGATGAGGGATGAAGCCTCAGTCACTGATCATGTACTATACATGATCGAAATGATTGAGTACCTAAGTAAACAGGGTTTTCTCTTGCACGAGCAGCTCGGTAAGGATGCGATCCTTAATTCTCTGCCCAAGTCCTTCCTTCCCTTCCTTACTCATTTTTGAACGATAATGCCTGCAGTGAACTACCACAGCTTGTTGGGATTGCTGCAGAACTTTGAGAAGGATCACCAGCTCCATAAGGAGTCGGTGAATGTTGTGGGAGGGTCTTCTTCTGATCGTCGACCCTTTAAGAAAGGGAAGAAGAACAACAAGAAGAAGAATAAGAAGGTGCAGCTGCACGCTGGGACGTCTGCACAGGGTCAGACCAAGAAGTGCAAGCCCGACCAGAGCCAGGCAGAGTGCTTCTTTTGCAAGAAGTAGGGGCACTGGAAGATGAACTATCCTCTATACATTGCCTCACTGGACCGAACAGGCCAAAGAAAAAGCAAGGTACTTATATGATAACACCTTGAAACTTTCTATTTGTGATACTACTACCTGGGTATTGGATACCAAAAGCCCTTATCATATTTGCAATTTGATGCAGGATCTGCAAGTCAGTAGGAGATTTGATGAAGGTGAGAGGTTTCTGAACGTTAGAGATGGAAGCAAAGTTTCAGTTCTAGCATTAGGAATCATGAACCTTGTAATCAATTCTTGAAATATAATTCTGAGTGAATGTCACTATTATTCAAGCTTTTTATTAAATATTATTTCTGTAGGCCTTTTGGTCATGAACGGTTATTAATTTTTAATAAAAGAAAATATTTGCAATATCATTTTGAATGGTGTTACAATGTTTATTGGACAACTTTATAATGGAATTTACTTTCTATCAAAACCTGTTAATATGGTTCAAACCTCGATAAATCCATAGAATAGATAATGTGTCAGAAGTCTACCTTTGGCACTGTAGGCTAGGTCATATCAATAAGAACAAGATAAACAGGTTGGCTCAAGAAGGAATTCTTGAAGTAGGTGATTGTGAATCACTTCCAACCTGTGAGTCCTATCTTCTTGGTAAAATGACCAGTCACCTTTTACTGAAAAAGGTGAGCGAGTCAGTGAACTCTTGGGTCTGGTACATTCTGATGTATGTGGACCCATGAGCACAAGTGTAAGAGGTGGATATTTCTACTTCATAACCTTCACAAACGACCTATCGAGGTATGGGTACGTCTATTTAATGAAGCATAAGTCGGAGTCATTTGAAATGTTCAAACTATTCTGAAATGAGGTAGAAAAATAAACTGAAAAGTGTATTAAAACTCTTCGATTTGATCGAAGAGGTGAATACCTTTCCAATGAGTTTCTGACATATCTTGGGGAGAATGGGATTCTCTCTCAATGGACTCCTCCTGGAACACCACAGCGTAATGGTGTATCTGAAAGGAGGAATCGGACCTTGTTGACATGGTTCAATCCAGATGGGGTTTGCTGGTCTGTCGATCTCCTTCTGGGGATATACACTCGATTTGGCTTGTTACCTTCTAAATAGAGTTTCGAGTAAGTTTGTAACCAAAATGCTATATGAGATATGGATAGGACGTAAGTCAGTACTCTCACACCTTAGGATTTGAGGGTGTCCGGTTTATGTTAAACATTTAATTACGGACAAGCTAGGACCTAGGTCTGACAAGTGTAATTTTATAGGATACCCAAAAGAGATCAAAGGATATTATTTCTACCTGGCTAATGAGCAAAAGGTGTTTGTCATCCTTAAGATAATCTTTTTGGAAAAAGAGTTCCTTGGTGAAGGGACTGTTGCCTCTAAGGTTGAACTTGACGAAGTTCGACAGGTGGAAAAACCGACACAAGTTGCTAAACCTGAATCAGATTTGATTAGATCAGATCCAGAGCCCATTGTTCAAGCACCCTTAAGGCGATCTGGTAGAGTACCACGTCAATCGGATAGATACTATGGTTTCTTGGTCTGGGATGACGATCCTATCAAACTTGATGAAAATGATGAGGATCCGATCACCTACATGGATGCAATGCAGAGATCCGACTCTGAGAAATGGCTAGAGGCCATGAAATCTGAAATAGAGTCCATGAAGGTCAACGATGTGTGGACATTGGTTGACCTACCCGAAGGAGTAAAACCCATAGGGTGTAAGTGGGTCTTCAAGAGGAAGAGGGGCACAGACAGAAAGGTGAAAACCTATAAAGCCCATCTGGTTGCCAAGGGATATCGTCAACATTATGGTATAGACTATGACGAGACGTTTTCTCCTGTGGCAATGCTCAAATCCATTCGGATTATGCTTGTGATAGCTACCCATTTGGACTATGAAATATGGCAGATGGATGTGAAGATAGCTTTCCTAAACAGAGAGCTGGATGAAGAGGTGCATATGATACAACCTGAAGGATTCACATCCACTGATGAGTCTAAGGTGTGCAGACTACAGAGGTCCATTTATGGACTTAAGCAGGCATCTCAGAGTTGGAACATATGTTTTGATAGGACGATCAAGACGTATGGCTTCGTTAAGAACGGAGAAGAGCCCTGCATTTATAAGTGGGCTAATGGTCCAGTAGTGATATTTCTTGTATTGTATGTGGATGATATTCTCTTAATCAGAAATATTGTCCTGCATTACAGGGAATAAAGATTTGACTATCGTCACAGTTCTCTATGAAGGATTTGGAAAAAGCTTCCTACATCTTAGAGATGAGGATCTATAGGGATGATCTAAAAGGTTGCTTGGTTTATCCCAATCTACATACATAGATACTATGCTGAAGAGGTTCAGCATAGAGAATTTCAAGAAAGGCTATCTATCGATAGGCCATGGAATTTTTCTCTCGAAGAGGGATTGTCCGACAACACCTCAAGAAAGAGAGCGTATGGGTAGGATTCCATATGCTTTGACAGTGGGATCTATCATGTACGCCATGACATGTCATGACCAGATGTGGCATACTCACTAGAGGTAGTGAGTAGATACCAATCTGATCTAGGAGAGAATCACTGGAAGGTTGTTAAAATCATCCTGAAGTATTTAAGAAATACTAAGGACTAGTGGCTTGTTTATGGTGAATCGGACTTGAGACTTATAGGGTTTACAGACTCTAGTTTCCAGTCTGATCACGATGACAGCAAAAGTGTATCGGGATTTATTTTTACCCTTAATGGTGGGCTATCTGTTGGAAGAGTTTCAAGCAACACACAGTGGCTGATACAGTTTGTGAGGCAGAGTATGTCGCTGCATCAGATGCTGCCAAAGAAGCGGTGTGGCTGAGTAAATTCATCACCGAGCTCAGAGTAGCACCCTCCCTTGTTGGTCCAGTTCTGCTCTACTGTGACAGCTCTGGAGCCATTGCTCAGGTGAAGGAACCTAAGGCACACCAGCAGACGAAGCATATTCTGCACTGCTACCATCTCATCCAGGAAATTATGGATCGAGGTGACGTCGACCTTCTGAAGATCGATGGAAAGATAAATCTGGCTGACCCATTCACCAAAGCCATTGCGGTAAAAGAGTTCGATGACTACAAGTCGAAGATGGGTATTAGATATTGCACCGATTGGCTTTAGGCCATGTGGGAGATTATTGGGAATAGTGTCCTAAAGCCAATCGTCAGTCTGTTGACGGTTGTGCTCATTTTTGTGTATGTACATAAATTATGAATTAATAAAAATTATTTTGGTATTTTTCATCACAAAATATTTCATCTTCTAATGAACTCCTATGTTGTGGTGAAGTCCTTAGGACTATTTAGACTCGGCAAAGGAGGATTTGTCGTTTAGTCTTTAAATCTGTTCGCGATCAAATGATACGTTGTTACCAAGGACGATAATATTTATCAAGCATAGGTTATTGTGTGCCATATAGGTTGGTTATCCTCTTAACCAATGAGTGTGGAGACACTGGTATGGCATACAGGTGAGATGTAAGGGTATATCTGCACTGAACGTGACCGACTCCGGAGCTATTTCTGCTGTCAAGATTTGCTCTGAAAGAATATGGGTATAAATGTCCCTCCGACCTGAGACCGCCATGGTGACTTGCAAGCAACTCACTGCACTTAGGCACTGGACTACCTGAATTTCTAATTCAGTGACGGAAGGCTGCTAGGTGTAGTCAAGTACTTGACTTGTCGGTGCGTGTGTCAAGATGGGATTGACCACTCTAATTTAGGAGCTGTGTACAGTCATGTTTCAATTTAGCAAAACCTTGGCCAGAGTAGTCTTTGTGAGGAGTCATAGGACTGTTTGAGTTGAGCACGATTCGGATGATCAAAACAGGGTTGACAGTTTAACCCTGAGTCATCCTAAACATAGAGGTCAAAAGGATGAATTATACAGTAACCATATTCACGTAGGTTCTGAGTGTTGTGATTGTGATTATTCGACCTATCCAATCATCGGGTACCATTGCTAGATGGTCATTTCGATTTGTACAGGAATTGGTTCCTGTGCTACCGGCTTAGGTTCGAACTTGTAGGGTCATACACATTAGAGGTTCCTATTTGATCTGATGGCTGATGAAGAGTCCTAATGCTCATGGACTTTGAGTCCTATGTGTCTGAGACTCTGTTATCGATAATCAGGATTCTCTGATCATGAGTCCCACACATTTTGGGTATCGGGGTCAAGAGTCCCACTGGTTTGGGACTCTTCGATCAGGGTTACATATCGATAAATTCTGATGCCCGATTACCCATCGAATTTGGACTCAATATTTATGAGAGGTTTAATTAGTGATTTGATCACTAATTAACTCAATTTGATTGAGTAATTATTTTTGGATCAAGTCTAATTGAATTGGATTGAGTTGGGTTTGACCCGATTAGGTTAAGAGTTGACCTAATGTCAAGATGGTTTGGTCCCTGATTTGATCAGGGGTTGGGCTTAATCAATTCTTGATTTGATTAGAATTTTATTGAGCCTAATTAAGCCTAATTAAGTTAGGTTTAAATTAGTCTAATTAGGCCTAACTTATTTGGTTCAATTAGGTTGGTTTAAATAATGAAACCACCTTGACCCATTCTCCCTGCACCACCTCACTTCCACTACGCCCATTTGAATTCATGAGAAAAAAGTTCTCATGAATTTTTCCTCATGCCCTACTTTAATGCACCAAATGAGTGGATAAGGATGATTGGTTGGCCATTCAAATTCAAAACAAAGTTTGAATTTGAATGAGCAACCAATCTTAGCGCCTTGACCTTATCCTCTTTTAGCGCCCCATTTATTACACGAGAAAATATTTCTCATGAAATCACTCATGCATAAATTAAGCCACGCCCTCCTCTTCTCATGCCCTTAGTGGATAGGGATAAATTGGTTTCCATTTGAATTCAAAATTTGATTTGAATTCAAATGTGCAATTACTCATCTTTATCCTCTCACGTGGATAAGACATTTGACATTGTTTTAAAAGGAGGAGAAGAGTGGGGCATGTGCAAGAGAAATTTTGGAGAGAAAATATGGGCATGAGGAATCCTTGTGTGCAAGGTGAAGGTCTATATCCTTTCGAGAGAAAAAGAAAGAAAAGAAAGAAAAAGTGTGCGCAGGGTTTTAGTGAGTTCTTCAAGGTTTCAGCCTGGAGTTCGGGAAGTGAGAAGGTGAGCTACGAGTGTCGTGAGCCCACCAAATTTTAGAAAGATCTTCAATATCTTCTCAAGCATGTCTGCTGATGATCCGAAGCATCCAAAGAATCGACAAACATCGATCGAAGGAGTTCGATCAGCATCGGCTGTCGAAAGGGCTCTACAATGAGCTAGCACTCATGAGGAGTCGATCAGATCGGGAGCTTCGTGTGGACGATCTGCAGAGGCCAGACATGCTGTGTGGCTGCATCGCGATGATCAAACTTTTCGATGGTGATCAGATTACGACGATCTACTATTCGCACAAAGGTATTATGTTCTGAACACATTATAGTAAAGTATTTACTGTTCAAATTTGAATTTCAAATTTAAATGCATGCATGCTATATATCATATTTAGATCCTAGTGTAGGATAAATTTTTATTAATTAATTAAATTAATTAATAATTTTTACTGTAAAATAATGATTTTAAAAAAGTTTTAAAATTACCATTTTACCCCTGCACTGAATTTTCCTCACATAGAGTATGTCATGATCTTAGTGAGCTTGTTGTGCTATCCACAAGGCTTACTATAAAAATTGACATGATGTTAATCAAGTGCATATTGACATTTATGGCATATTTGAATGGTGTTGCTTTGTTGTGCTATCCATAAGGACAACATTGTTTAAGTATGACTATATGGGATTGAAAAGTCAACTTAACTAGAACACTATAGTTTGTTGTGCTATCCACAAGACCATATATGTGTTGGAAATAGTATCCCAAAGCCAATCGTCAGCCTGTTGATGGTTGTGCTCATTTTTGTATATTTACATGAATTATGAATTAATAAAAATTATTTTGATATTTTTCATCCCAAAATATTTCATCTTCTAATGAACTCCTATGTTGTGGTGAAGTCCTTAGGACTATTTAGACTTGACAAAGGAGGATTTATCGTTTAGTCTTTAAATCTGTTCGCGACCAAATGATACGTTGTTACCAAGGATGACAACGTTTATCAAGCATAGGTCGTTGTGTACCATATAGGTTGGTTGTCCTCTTAACCAATGAGTGTGGAGACATTGGTATGGCATACAAGTGAGATGTAAGGGTACATCTGCACTGAATGTGACCGACTCTAGAGCTATTTCTGCTGTCAAGATTTGCTCTGATGGAATATGGGTATAAATATCCCTCCGACCTGAGACCGCCATGATGACTTGCAAGCAACTCACTGCACTTAGGCACTGGACTACCTGAATTTCTTATTCAGTGATGGAAGGCTGCTGGGTGTAGTCAAGTACTTGACTTATCGGTGCATGTGTCAAGATGAAATTGACCACTCCAGTTTAGGAGCTGTGTACAATCGTATTTCAATTTAGCAAAACCTTGGCCAGGGTAGTCTTTGTGAGGAGTCACAGGACTGTTTGAGTTGAGCATGATTCAGATGATCTAATCAGGGTTGACAGTTTAACCCTGAGTCATCCTAAACACAGAGGTCAAAAGGATGAATTATACAGTAACCATATTCAATAGGTTTTGAGTGTTGTGATTGCGACTATTCGACCTATCCGATCGTCGGATACCATTGCTAGATGGTCACTTCGATTAGTACAAGAATTGATTCCTGTGCTACCGACTTAGGTTCGAACCTGCGGGGTCACACACATTAGAGGTTCCTATCTGATCTGATGGCTGATGAAGAGTCCTAATGCTCATGGACTATGAGTCCTATGTGTCTGAGACTCTGTGATCAAGAATTAGGATTCTCTGATCATGAGTCCCACACATTTTGGGTACTGGGGTCAAGAGTCCCACTGGTTTGGGACTCTTCGATCAGGGTTACATATCGATGAATTCTGATGCCCGATTACCCATCAAATTTGGACTCAATATTTATGAGAGTTTTAATTAATAATTTGATCATTAATTAACTCAATTTGATTGAGTAATTATTTTTGGATCAAGTTCAATTGAATTGGATTTAGTTGGGTTTGACCCGATTAGGTTAAGAGTTGACCTAATCATCGAGATGGTTTGGTCCCTGATTTGATCAGGGGTTGGGCTTAATCAATTTTTGATTTGATTAAGATTTTATTGAGCCTAATTAAGCCTAATTAAGTTAGATTTAAATTAGTCTAATTGGGCCTAACTTATTTGGTTCAATTAGGTTGGTTTAAATAATGAAACCACCTTGACCCATTCTTCCTGCGCCACCTCACTTCCACTGCGCCCATTTGAATTCACAAGAAGGAAGTTCTCATGAATTTTTCCTCATGCAAAGCCCTCCTCACACCCTACTTTAATATGCCAAATGAGTGGATAAGGATGATTGGTTGGCCATTCAAATTCAAAACAAAGTTTGAATTTGAATGAGCAACCAATCTTAGCGCCTTGACCTTATCCTCTTTTAGCGCCCCATTTATTACACGAGAAAATGTTTCTCATGAAATCACTCATGCACAAATTAAGCCACACCCTCCTCTTCTCATGCCCTTAGTGGATAGGGATAAATTGGTTTCCATTTGAATTCAAAATTTGATTTGAATTCAAATATGCAATTACTCATCTTTATCCTCTCACGTGGATAAGACGTTTGACATTGTTTTAAAAGGAGGAGAAGAGTGGGGCGTGTGCAAGAAAAATTTTGGAGAGAAAATCTGGGTGTGAGGAATCCTTGTGTGCAAGGTGAAGGTCTATATCCTTTCGAGAGAAAAAGAAAGAAAAGAAAGAAAAAGTGTGCGTAGGGTTTCAGTGAGTTCTTCAGTGTTTCAGCCTAGAGTTCGGGAAGTGAGAAGATGAGCTACGAGTGTCGTGAACTCACTAAATTTTAGAGAGATCTTCAACATCCTTTCAAGTAAATCTACTGATGATCCAGAGCATCTAAAGAATCAACAGACATCGATCGAAGGAGTTCGATCAGCATCGGCCATCGAAAGGGCTCTCCAATGAGCTAGCACTCGTGAGGAGTCGATCAGACCAGGAGCTTCGTGTGGATGATCCGTAGAGGCCATATACGCTGTGTGGCTGCATCACGATAATTAGACTCTCTCGATGGTGATCAGATTGCTGCGATCTACTACCCGCACAAAGGTATTGTGTTCTGAACACATTACAGTAAAGTGTTTACTGTTCAAACTCGAATTTCAAATTTAAATGCATGCATGCTATATATCATATTTAGATCCTAGTGTAGAGTAAATTTTTATTAATTAATTATATTAATTAATTAATAATTTTCACTATAAAATAGTATTTTGAAAAGTTTTAAAATTACCATTTTACCCCTGCATTGAATTTTTCCCATAAATGGTATCAGAGCGGGTTCTTAGATATGATATATATATTTGCATGCGTAGATTAAGTTGTAATCTAAAAGTTTAAATTTGAAATTTAAAATTTAAAATTTGAATTTTAAAAGTTGTTCAAAATTCAAAAATTTGAAATTCAAAATTTAAAATTTAAATTTTGAAATTTGAAATTCAAAATTCAAAATTCAAAAATTTGAAATTCAAAATTTGAAATTTAAAATTTAAAATTTGGTTGAAATTTCAAATTTGAAATTCAAAATTTAAAATTCAAAATTTGAAATTCAAAATTTGATATTCAAAAATTTGAAATTTGTTTGGAATTTGAAATTCAAAATTTAAAATTTAAAATTTGAAATTTGAAATTTAAATTTTGAAATTAGTATATTTAGATATACTTGATCCAAGTAGCAAGTAATCGAATTGGATTGGTTGCCATGGTCGTCCGATCATAGGAGAAAAGTAGGGTTTAATAGCCCTCTCTTCCCATTCGATGGGGTCTCCTATGACGGTAGGGGTACCGATACGATTATATCCCATGCAGATGAAGCAGCGAAAGAAATATTCATGATTTATTTTGATTGAGTTATTTTCTGTTATGTAATTAGCAATAGGATTGCTATTTATGAAATATGCTGATATATTTGTGTAATAAGTCAACATATTTGGTGAACAGAAAATAATACCTTTCAAATTTGAAAATTATTTTCGAAATGCCAAATCCTGACCCATCAGCCCAAATACTTAATTAAAAGAATTAAGTATTGTCTAGTAGGTCTAGAATTATGAATTAAGACCTAAGACAATTGTATAAACTTGTGGGTCAATGGGTTAGATGGATTAGATCCATAATTGGGTTAGACCTAAGATTAGCTTAAAGAAATATACTAAATTAGAGTAATTGGTCAAATCTAATCAAAAGTTGAATTAGATTAGGTCAAGGATACTCTAGACTCAACTCTAATACTTGTAGTTGAATGGGTCAATGTCTTTAACTAGACCAAGATGGACTTAATTCATGGCTACGCGGTGGAACCCTATTTACTAAGTTGATCAAATTAAAACTAATGAACCGGTTGGTTTCTAAGGTAAGTTTGGCATTTTGACCAGTGGTTTTTAAGCGAGAGCTATTCGCAGTGATTCAATCTTTGATGAGTTAATGGCTTATCCCCACCACTGATCTCACTTACCTGGCCAATCTGGTGAATTAGGTTTTGATTAGATCACTTGGTGATTAAGGCTCACCCATGTCATTAGGTAAATCAGTTTGACTGATTTAGGTGCTCCTAATGCCAGCTTTAAGTAAATCTTTTTTAATCTGACTTGATGAAGTCAGTGGGAGGATTGAAATTGACTGGATATTTTCTTCTCACCTATTCTTTAATAAAATCCTTAAAAAAAAATTATTAGGTCCTAAAAATGATTAAGTTATATTGATAACTAAGTCATAGTCTCCCATTAAGTGAGTGATAATGAGTCCATTAGTTTAATAATCATTGGAGGCCCAAAGGCCTGGTGCTTATTGACTAATGAAATTATCATTCATAGTATGATAATTTGGATTGAGTCTTTTTATGGTGGTTAGGTTGGCTGACCAAAGTCAGGCTTGATCATTTATTGGTCCGATTCACCAAATCAAATCATGTTAATGGTTGGACCTAACCAGATTTTTTCAGTGGAGGCCAAAGCCTACTGATTAGGTTCTGGGGCAAAATTATTTACTAGAAGTTGTTTAGAGAAATAACTAGTTATAAACCTACCCATAGATGCACATAGGTTGACCAACCAAAGTTGGTCTCATATGTAGTCTGTGTGGATTCTAGTACCCACTAAGGAACTAAAGTAATTCCTCGAATTGGAGGTTGAGGCTACCAATTCATAAAAATATTGAGAGAAATTTTAGACTAAAGTCTAAGTCTTTAGTATTAATAATTTATGTACTAATATAGGTCTGGTTTTTTTTTATGCAGCTATGGCCACTACCCTGTCGCTCCGGTCATTATTAGATAATGACAAGCTCATGGGACCTAATTTCGATAGCTGGTATCGAAAATTAAAAATCGTCCTTGAGCATAAGCAGATCTTTTATGTAGTAATGGATCCGGCACCTAAGGAGCCAGCCCTGAACGCTAGAGGGACGGTCTGAGACACTTACCAGAAGTGGCTCAACGATCGCACCAACGTCCGGTGCATAATGCTAGTGACAATGAATGATGAGTTCAGTCGCAAGTTCGAGAATGCCCAGCCACAGGAGATGCTTCAAATATTGAATGACTCTTTTGGCATGCCGGACGATGTTGAAAGGTACAAAACTAGTTGTGCCATTTTCAATGCTTGGATGAGGATGGAGCCTCAGTCACTGATCATGTACTATACATGATCAAAATGATTGAGCGCCTAAGTAAACTGGGTTTTTCCTGCACGAGCAGCTCGGTAAGGATGCGATCCTTAATTCTCTACCCAAGTCCTTCCTTCCCTTCCTTACTCATTTTCGAATGATAAAGCCTGCAATGAACTACCACGACTTGTTGGGGTTGCTGCAGAACTTTGAGAAGGATCACCAGCTCCATAAGGAGTCGGTGAATGTTGTGGGAGGGTCTTCTTCTAGTCGTCAATCCTTTGAGAAAGGGAAGAAGAATAAGAAGAAGAAGAATAAAAAGGTGCAACTGCATGCTGGGACGTCCGTGCAGGGTCAGACCAAGAAGCGCAAGCTCGACCAGAGCCAGACGGAGTGCTTCTTTTGCAAGAAGCAGGGGCATTGGAAGAGGAACTATCCTCTATACATTGCCTCACTGGACCCGAACAGGCCAAAGAAGAAGTAAGGTACTTATATGATAACACCTTGCAACTTTTCATTTGTGATACTACTGCCTAGGTATTGGATACTAGAAGCCCTTATCATATTTGCAATTCGATGTAGGGTCTGCAGGTCAGTAGGAGATTTGATGAAGGCGAGAGGTTCCTGAACGTTGGAGATGGAAGCAAAGTTCCAGTTCTAGCATTAAAATCATGAACCTTGTAATCAATTCTCGAAATATAATTCTGAGTGAATGTCACTATTGTCCAAGCTTTTTATTAAATATTATTTCTGTAGGCCTTTTGACCATGAACGATTATCAATTTTTAATAAAAAAAAATATTTGCAATATCATTTTGAATAGTGTTACAATGTTTATTGGACAACTTTATAATGAAATTTACTTTCTATCATAACCTGTTAGTGTGGTTCAAACCTCCGATAAATGCCCTAGAATAAATAATGTGTCAGAAGTCTACTTTTGGCACTGTAGGCTAGGTCATATCAATAAAAATAGGATAAACAGGTTGGCTCAAGAAGGAATTTTTGAAGTAGGTGATTGTGAATCACTTCCAACCTGTGAGTCCTGTCTTCTTGGTAAAATGATCAAGTCACCTTTTACTGGAAAAGGTGAGCGAGCCAGTGAATTCTTGGGTCTGGTACATTCTGATGTATGTGGACCCATGAGCACAAGTGCAAGAGGTGGATATTTCTACTTCATAACCTTCACAGACGACCTATCGAGATATGGGTATGTCTATTTAATGAAGCATAAGTCGGAGTCATTTGAAATGTTCAAACTATTCCGAAATAAGGTAGAAAAATAAACTGGGAATCGAGGAGGTGAATACCTTTCCAATGAGTTTCTGATATATCTTAGGGAGAATGGGATTCTCTCTCAATGGACTCCTCTTGGAACACCACAGCATAATGATGTATTTGAAAGGAGGAATCGGACCTTGTTGGATATGGTTCGATCCATGATGGGGTTGCTGGTCTGTCGATCTTCCTCTGGGGATATGCGCTCGAATCAGCTTGTTACCTTCTAAATAGAGTTTCGAGTAAGTCTGTAACCAAAATGCCATATGAGATATGGATAAAACGTAAGCCAGTACTCTCGCACCTTTGGGTTTGGGGGTGTCCGGCTTATGTCAAATATTTAATTACGGACAAGCTAGGACCTAGGTCTGACAAGTGTAATTTTATAGGATATCCAAAAGAGATCAAAGGATATTATTTCAACCTGGCTGATGAGCAAAAGGTGTTTGTCAGCCTTAAGGCAATCTTTTTGGAAAAAGAGTTTCTTGGTGAAGGGACTGTTGCCTCTAAGGTCGAACTTGACGAAGTTCGACAGGTGAAAAAACTGACACAAGTTGCTGAACCTGAATTGAATTTGATTAGATCAGATCCAGAGCCCATTGTTCAAGCACCCTTAAGGCGATCTGGTAGAGTACCACATCAACCGGACAGATACTATGGTTTCTTGGTTCGGGACGACGATCCTATCAAACTTGATGAAAATGATGAGGATCCGATCACCTACATGGATGCAATGCAGAGACCCGACTCTGAGAAATGGCTAAAGACCATGAAATCTGAAATGGAGTCCATGAAGGTCAACGATGTGTGGACATTGGTTGACCCACCCGAAGGAGTAAAACCCATAGGGTGTAAGTGGGTCTTCAAGAGGAAGAGGGGTGCAAACAGAAAGGTGGAAACCTATAAAGCCCGTCTGGTTGCCAAGGGATATCGTCAATGTTATGGTATAGACTATGACAAGATGTTTTCTCCTGTGGCAATGCTCAAATCCATTCGGATTATGCTTGCGATAGCTGTCCATCTAGACTATGAAATCTGACAGATGGATGTAAAGACAGCTTTCCTAAACAGAGAGCTGGATAAAGAGGTGTATATGATACAACCTGAAGGATTCACATCCACTGATGAGTCTAAGGTGTGCAGACTACAGAGGTCCTTTTATGAACTTAAGCAGGCATCCCAGAGTTGGAACATACGTTTTGATAGGACGATCAAGACGTATGGCTTCATTAAGAATGGAGAAGAGCCCTGCATTTATAAGTAGGCTAATCATCCAGTAGTGTATTTCTTGTATTGTATGTGGATAATATTTTCTTAATCGGAATGATGTCCCTGCATTACAGGGAATAAAGATTTGGCTGTCATCACAGTTCTCCATGAAGGATTTGGGAGAAGCTTCCTACATCCTAGGGATGAGGATCTATAGGGATAGATCTAAAAGGTTACTTGGTTTATCCCAGTCTACGTACATAGATACTATGCTGAAGAGGTTCAGCATGGAGAATTTCAAGAAAGGCTATCTACCGATAGGCCATGGAATTTCTCTCTCGAAGAGGGATTGTCCGATAACACCTCAAGAGAGAGAGCGTATGGGTAGGATTCCATATGCTTCGACAGTGGGATCTATCATGTATGCCATGACATGTACACGACCAGATGTGGCATACTCACTAGGGGTAGTGAGTAGATACCAATCTAATCTAGGGGAGAATCACTGGAAGGTTGTTAAAACCATCTTGAAGTATTTAAGAAATACTAAGGACCAGTGGCTTGTTTATGGTGAATCGGACTTGAGACTTATAGGGTTTACAGACTCTAGTTTTCAGTCTGATCATGATGACAGCAAAAGTGTGTCGGGATTTATTTTTACCCTTAATGGTGGGGTTATCTGCTGGAAGAGTTTCAAGCAACACACAGTGGCTGATTCAGTTTGCGAGGTGGAGTATGTCGCTGTATCAGATGCTGCCAAAGAAGCAGTGTGGCTGAGAAAATTAATCACCGAGCTTGGAGTAGCACCCTCCCTTGTTGGTCCAGTTCTGCTCTACTGTGACAGCTCTGGAGCCATTGCTCAGGCGAAGGAACCCAAGGCACACCAGCGAACAAAGCATATTCTGCGTCGCTACCATCTCATCCGAGAAATTATGGATCGAGGTGACGTTGACCTTCTGAAGATCAACGGAAAGGAGAACCTGGCCGACCCGTTCACTAAAACCATTGCGGTGAAGGAGTTCGATGACTACAAGTCGAAGATGGGTATTAGATACTGCATCGATTGGCTTTAAGCCAAGTGGGAGATTGTTGGGAATAGTGTCCCAAAATCAATCGTCAGTCTGTTGACGGTTGTACTTATTTTTGTATATGTACATGAATTATGAATTAATAAAAATTATTTTGGTATTTTTCATCACAAAATATTTCATCTTCTAATGAACTCCTATGTTGTGGTGAAGTCCTTAGGACTATTTAAACTCGACAAAGGAGGATTTGTCATTTAGTCCTTAAATCTGTTCGTGACCAAATGATACGTTGTTACCAAGGATAACAACGTTTATCAAGCATAGGTCGTTGTGTGCCATATAGGTTGGTTGTCTTCTTAACCAATGAGTGTGGAGACACTGGTATGGCATACAGGTGAGATGTAAGGGTACATCTGCACTGAACGTGACCGACACCAGAGCTATTTTTGCTGTCAAAATTTGCTCTGATAGAATATTGGTATAAATATCCCTCCGATCTGAGACCGCCACAGTGACTTGCAAGCAACTCACTGCACTTAGGCACTGGACTACCTGAATTTCTAATTCAGTGACGGAAGGCTACTGGGTGTAGTCAAGTACTTGACTTGTCGGTGCATGTGTCAAGATGAGATTGACCACTCCAGTTTAGGAGCTATGTATAGTCTTGTTTTAATTTAGCAAAACCTTGGCCAGGGTAGTCTTTGTGAGGAGTCACAGGACTATTTGAGTTGAGCATGATTTGGATGATCTAATCAGGGTTGACAGTTTAACCCTGAGTCATCCTAAACACAGAGGTCAAAAGGATGAATTATACAGTAACTATATTCATGTAGGTTCTGAGTGTTGCGATTATGACTATTTGACCTATCCGGTCATTGGATACCATTGCTAGATGGTTACTTCGATTAGTACAGGAATTGGTTCCTGTGCTACCGGCTTAGGTTCGAACCTGCGGGGTCACACACATTAGAGGTTTCTATCTGATCTGATGGCTGATGAAGAGTCCTAATGCTCATGGACTATGAGTCCTATGTGTCTGAGACTCTGAGATCTAGAATCAGGATTCTTTGATCATGAGTCCCACACATTTTGGGTACCGGGGTCAAGAGTCCCACTGGTTTGGGACTCTTCAATCAGGGTTACATATCGATGAATTCTGATGCCCGATTACCCATCAGATTTGGACTCAATATTTATGAGAGATTTAATTAATAATTTGATCATTAATTAACTCAATTTGATTGAGTAATTATTTTTGAATCAAGTCCAATTGAATTGGATTCAGTTGGGTTTGACCCGATTAGGTTAAGAGTTGACCTAATCGTCGAGATGGTTTGGTCCCTGATTTGACCAGGGGTTGGGCTTAATCAATTTTTAATTTGATTAAGATTTTATTGAGCCTAATTAAGCCTAATTAAGTTGGGTTTAAATTAGTCTAATTGGGCCTAACTTATTTTGTTCAATTAAGTTGGTTTAAATAATGAAACCACCTTGACCCATTCTCCCTGCGCCACCTCACTTCCACTGCTCCCATTTGAATTCATGAGAAGGAAGTTCTCATGAATTTTTTCTCATGCAAAGCCCTCCTCATGCCCTACTTTAATGTGCCAAATGAGTGGATAAGGATGATTGGTTGGCCATTCAAATTCAAAACAAAGTTTGAATTTGAATGAGCAACCAATCTTAGTGCCTTGACCTTATCCTCTTTTAGCACCCCATTTATTACATGAGAAAATATTTCTCATGAAATCACTCATGCACAAATTAAGCCACGCCCTCCTCTTCTCACGTCCTTAGTGGATAGGGATAAATTGATTTCCATTTGAATTCAAAATTTGATTTGAATTCAAATGTGCAATTACTCATCTTTATCCTCTCACGTGGATAAGACGTTTGACATTATTTTAAAAGGAGGACAAGAGTGGGGCATGTGCAAGAAAAATTTTGGAGAGAAAATCTAGGCGTGAGGAATCCTTGTGTGCAAGGTGAAGGTCTATATCCTTTTAGAGAGAAAAAGAAAGAAAAGAAAGAAAAAGTGTGCGTAGGGTTTCAGTGAGCTCTTCAGGATTTCAGCCTAGAGTTCGGGAAGTAAGAAGGTGAGCTACGAGTATCGTGAGCCTACTAAATTTTAGGGAGATCTTCAACATCCTCTCAATCACATCTGCTGATAATTCAGAGTATTTGAAGAATCAGCAAACATCGATCGAAGGAGTTCTATTAGCATCGACCGTCGAAAGGGCTCTACAACGAGCTAGCACTCGTGAGGAGTCGATCAGACCGGGAGCTTCATGTGGATGATCCACAGAGGCCAGACATACTGTTTCACTGCATCATAATGATCAGACTCTCCTGACGTTGATCAGATTGCGGCGATCTACTACCCACACAAAGGTATTGTGTTCTGAACACATTACAGTAAAGTGTTTACTGTTTAAATTTGAATTTCAAATTTAAATACATGCATGCTATATATCATATTTAGATCCTAGTGTAGGATAAATTTTTATTAATTAATTAGATTAATTAATAATTTTTACTGTAAAATAGTAATTTTGAAAAATTTAAAATTACCATTTTGCCCCTGCACTGAATTTTCCCCACAATATGATCTTGAGGTCAGAATGAAAGATGTTGAGCATTGTAAAGGTACAATTGGTAAAGAGTTACATACTTTTGAACTCATGAATGCTTGTTGTGCTATCCACAAGGTATTTGTGAGGAATAGGGATCTCAACCCCACTAAGATATTAGTAAGTTTTTCGATTTTCATATTTGAGGGGTATGAAGTTTGATAAAATAGTGAGAGACACAATTAGATAAAAGTCCTAGTCTAGTTGTGAATGTCTTCATGGGTTGTTTTCTTATATTGTATTCTTGTCATTGTAGATTAACTATACTCATGGCATCCTCACTATCACTTAAAGGTATCCTAGATGCAAACAAGTTGACTGGACCTAACTATATCGACTGGTTAAGAAACTTGAGAATTATTCTCACTCAAGAGAAAATCTCCTATATTCTGGATACACCTACTCTAAATTCTCTTAGAAAAGATGCTTTCAAAGAGGAAAGGACCACGTACAAGATGTGGAATGATGATAGTGTGACTGTCAAATGTATCATGCTTGCCTCCATGAGCAATGAGCTCCAGAGGCAGCATGAGGGCATGGATGTTTTCTCTATTCTCCTTAATCTTAAGGAGTTATATGGGGAGTAAAGTCGAACTACTCGATATGAGATATCAAAGCAGTTGTTTTGTGTCCGTATGACTAAAGGCTCTTCTATGCAAATGTATATCTTAAAGATGATTGATTTGATCACTCCTCTGGGATAGCTGGGTTTTGCCATGGATGGTGAACTGAGCTAGAATTTGATCCGACAGTCTCTCCTTGACTCTTTTTCTCAGTTTGTTATTAATTATCAGATGAACAAGCTGAACACTAGCCTATCTGAACTGCTGAATATGTTGAAAATAGCAGAAAGCCATTATAAGGATGAAAAGGCTCAAAGGTTCTTCATGTTGATAAGATCAGCAAGAAGAAGGCAAAGAAGGGTTGTAAGAAAAAGCTAAACCCTAAGGCTAGCATCTCCAAGAAGAAGGCGAAGAAGGTCTCCACCAAAGGTACTTGTTATCACTGTGGTAAGGAGGGCCACTGGAAGAGAAATTACAAGGAGTACCTTGCAATCGTGAAACAGGCAAATGTTGCTACAAGTTTGTATATGATACAAACTAATTTATCATTAAGTACTTCAATGTCAGATTCTTGGATATTAGATACTACCTGTGGTTCACACCTTTGCAAATCATTCCAGGGTCTATAAGAAGTAAGAAATCTGAATAAATGTGACTTCGAGCTATTCAGCACAAGTGAAGAGTCTATTCATGCCGAAGCTGTAGGAATCAGGATTTTGAAGTTGTCTTCGGGCAAAGTTTTGGAACTGAAGATCTGTTATCATATTCTAAATATTGTTAGAATTATTATTTCTATACCATTATTATTGGAATAAAGTTTTGAAATAATTGCAAAGAACAATGGTTGATCTATATACTTTTCTAATGAATATTATGGAAGTACTTTTATTGATAATGATCTTATGTTTCTTTCACTTAATGATAATGTGCTTCATGTTGAAAATATGAAGAAAAAAAAGAGAAAGGATGTGAATGTCATATACCTCTAGCACTGCGACTTGGCCATATAAATGAGTCAAGGATTAACAAGTTGTACAAAGATAATTTCTTTGATCCTTATGATTATGAATCATATGAAACTTGTGAATCTTGCCTC
Organism: Elaeis guineensis; assembly: GCF_000442705.2. Taxonomy (NCBI): domain Eukaryota; kingdom Viridiplantae; phylum Streptophyta; class Magnoliopsida; order Arecales; family Arecaceae; genus Elaeis; species Elaeis guineensis. The sequence continues at coordinate 77,384,142 of NC_026000.2, forward strand.
ATAAAAAAAATGATCAAGACTTCATTTATTAGACATAGAGATCAGGTGAGTGACATTTTGGACCTTGTACATACTGATGTATGTGGTCTAATATCGACTCAAGCCAGAGATGGATACTCTTACTTCATCATGTTCACTGATGATAGGTCAACATTTGGATATATGTATTTAATGAAATACAAATTCAAAGCTTTTGACAAATTTAAAGAGTATCAAAGAATGATCGAGAAACAAACTGATAAAAATATTAAAACTCTTCGATCGGATCGAGAAGGAGAATACTTATCTAGTGAGTTCCTCGATTATTTGAAATAAAATAGAATACTTTCTCAATGGACACCTCTTTATACTCTATAATTAAATAAAATTACAGAGAAGAAGAATTACACCTTATTAGATATGGTGCGGTCTATGATGTGTTTCATGGATCTTTCGACATCCTTTTGAGGATACGCCCTCGAGGTTGCAGCGTATATTTTAAATAAAGTACCTTCAAAATTTGTTTCTAGCACTCCATATGAAATATGGAAAGGGAAAAGATATAATCTTGAGTATCTTAAGATTTGGGGTTTCCCGGCTTATGTGAAAAATATTGATGGATATAAGTTGGATGTTAGATCAGAAATGTACAGATTTGTAGGTTATCCCAAGGAGAGTATAGGATGTTTGTTGGTAGGCATGTCATTTTCTTGAAGAAAAAGATTATCCAAGAAGGAGCAGTGGGAGGTCTGTTGAACTTGAGGAAGTTCAAACCTATAATCTATCTAGGATTCACTACATGGTTCTCAACTAGATGTGCTCGTAGTTGAGGCATAGCCACTACACACATCTCCTCTCTGAAGGTCGAGTAGAGTGCGTAATGTACCACATAGATATGGATTTATCATTGAGAATGACAACACAACCCACATCATTGAGAATGATGATCCCACGACCTATTCGAAAGCTATCATGAGTAGGGACTCTGACAAGTGGCTAAATGCAATGAAATCCAAAATGGACTCCATGTATACAATCAAGTATGGACTTTGATTGATGCACCTGAGGGTGTGACCCCAATAGGCTGTAAATAGGTCTTCAAAAAGAAGATTGGAGCAGATGGCCAGGTAGAGACCTATAAGGCAGACTGGTGGCAAAAAGTTTTAGATAAAAATAAGATGTTGATTATGAAAAAATCTTTTCGTTGGTAGCCATGCTCAAGTCTATTCGGATAATGCTTGCTATTACGGCATACCATGACTATGAGATTTGGCAGATGAATGTCAACACTGTCTTTCTCAATAAAATCTTGAGAAGAGTTTATATGACTCAGCTAGAGGGATTTGTCTTAAGTGGGAGAGCGAATCAGGTATG